>NC_033624.1:1717566-2013163 GCF_001540865.1 Ananas comosus
TATATATATATATATATATATATATATATATATATATATATATATATATATATTTGGCACCTTTAAATTTTGTGATCCCTCTCTTTTTCAATCATTTTCCTTAGTTTTAATAATTTTTCTCTATCAACAAACGATACAAAGATGCACTCTTCTTATTTCTCTGCCTTTAAAACTTACAAATTCTCTTTCCAAGTCCCTCTCATGAGTTGCTTGTACGAAGTTTAAAGCATGTCCCTGGCCAAAGTACTAACACTTCCACCGAAATTTTGAATTTTTTTAATTTAAAAGCATAATAATAATTAAATATTTGATAAATAAAAAATTTAAGTCTAAATTATTGTCATGGTTAAAATTTGAAGTGAGTTATAAATCCTTTTGCTGCTGTTTTTGGTTTTTATATGGGCTTCAAAGTTTTAATTATGTTAGTTTCTACAGTTAGATTAATTCTCTTTCATTAAAATTTAAACTTTAAGCAGAAATTGGTATTGGAATTAGATTTATGAATTAAATTGCTAAATTAAAATTCTGACGATATAGTTGAAATCAGAATTAGCCTTTTTTTTAAAAAAAAAAAAGCCAAGTATATACATCTGTGAAATAGGATTGGAGTAAAATGAGAGAACGTAATCTTAAAATTCATTAATTTTTCTTTCTCATTCTCCAACTCAATCTTTCTTTGTAAAGATGGAATACTTTTGTGAAACACCCAAAAAAAAAAATCCCAAGTGATTCAACATTTTAATAAAAAGAATTAAACTACATGTTAGGAGGATAAAAATAAGTAAAAAATAAAAGTTAAAGGTGTTAATAGAATATTGTTAAATTACAGAAAATCTCTTATAAATACTTGTTTTTTGCTTTTTTTTCTCCCTGGTTTCAAAAACCTACATTTTATCATCTCAACTTAAGTTGTTGCATTTAGTCCTCCTCCATCAGAGTTCTATTATTATTATGACAATTTTAATTTATACCAAACATACTCTTCAAAATATTTTTTTATAAAAAAGTAAGAATAATTTAGTCATTTTATTCTTTTCATTAATGTCGTACCACTGAAAATAATTTTAAAATTTTAAGACGACAAAATATAGCTTTTTTAAAGTCATAAAAAAAATTAAAAAAATAGATATTTATAGAGAGTTTTCTATAAATTAGCCATAGAATATTTATATTTCATTTAAATAAAAGAACCGCGATCTACTATTATTATTATTCATGGCTACTATTTTTAACATCATTTGGATGCTATAATTTTATTCAAAATCTAAACATTAATTACAGAATATGAAGTGCTACATTTTAAATCACAACATTAGCTAGTGATTAGTAAACTAAAAAGGGATTACATCACTAAAATTTTCTCTCTTTTTTTTCCAAGTATTTTTTGTAATTAAACTCATCCTTCTCATTGATGTTGACTCCACATTGCATGCCCCATCCTTACTTTCTGAGCACAAAAAGTCATTTATTTTGGTATTACATCAAAAGGATTAGGTGTATTATTATATTTTACTTAAGCAATTAATGATGCCATTAAATTAGAAATTCAAATCCATTGCCTACATACAACTACAAAGTGAAAGCAGATCTTGTACAGGCCTGGTTGTACAAAAAACAGTGCTACTGCCAATCTCTCTAGAGAGTCTAGAAGATCCTAATAAATGGCTAGTCAAATCTGTCAAAAATATATATATTTTAAAAAAATGTAACAATATATGTCAAATCCCTCAAAACTTCAATATTTATCTGTCCATGCCCTTTTACCTATCATTTATTTTGATTTAAGTTATTTTAGCTTATCCAACTGATAAATTTAATGAAGAAAAAACTTTAAATGCCACCTTTGTGATTTCATACTTTTTTTTTATTTTGATGCCTTATGATTTAAAATATATCACTTTAGTATTTTATGATTTTATCTTTCTCTTTGCATTATCTGTTATATTAATTTTTTCGATAAATCAGTAATAAAAGTAAAACTACAGAATATTAAAATAAAATTTTGGTAAACTACATGGTATTTAAGTGAATATTCGATTAATCATAGGTTGGGTAGCTAAAATTTTTTATATATAATTTTATAAAGAGTTAACGAAAGTATTGACGAAAAGAGAAAAATAAAATCACAGAATAGTAAAATGATATAGTACTTTAAACTGTAGAGTACTAAAGAATCCTCAGTAATTTTCTCAAATTTTTTCGCTCTAATAATTTTTGAGCCAAATAAAGTGTGAATTTATTTACTAAAATTAGGTTTTATTTAACTTAGGATCTATTTATTACGTAAAAATATGCAACAAATTTGCAAAAAAAATATATTTTTTAATTACAGTGCTCATTGCCCGGAATATATTTTGCCCAGCAAAGTCATTGTTCACATTATTTTTTAGAAAAAAAGAAATGCTCAAGGAGCAATAGTAAAATTGCTAGTAGTTGAAGGGCCCTAGATACAATTTTCTCACCAGAGTCTCTGGTCCAAAACCACCTACCTACGAATCTATCCCCTTTCAAACTTTCCTCCAATGAAACACTGCCACGTGATCCGGTCGTACAGAACTTCTTCGGACAACACAGGCACCGAATCCGCAGCTCACACAGATCCTCATTTCACTGTCCCCCTCTTCTGACTTTTTCGCCCCTCTCTCTCTCTCTCTCTCTCTCTCTCCTCTCCTCTCTCCTCCTCGGTTTACAGACTGACACCTTTAATTATTAGTTATAATTATAATTTTTTTTACCCTTATTTTGTTAACTTTTTTAAAACCCTGAAACCTCCACTTTCACCCGCTCTAACTCTAGCATTCTTGTGTTTTTCTTCTCTTTTGAAATTTTTTTTATTTAGTTTCATTCTTTAAACCCTGTTATCCTCTCTCTCTCTCTCTCTCTCATCTCTCTCTTTTACTTTCTCACCGCTCTCTCTCTCTCTCATCACTCTCTGACTCTCCACTTTCATNTTCTCCTCTGATTTCTCCGATCGGGGGGCGAAATAGGGCGAGAGAGAGAGGTGGGGGAGGAGGAGGAGGTGGTGGTGGTGGTGGGGGGGGGAGGAGGAGTCGGGGAATCGCGATCTAATTAGGGTTTTGAATTTAGGGATTTGGGGATTTGGGGATGAGTTGCTTACCCTGTTGCGGATCCCGGGAGGAGGAGGAGGAGGAGACGAAGGGGGGGAGTGGTGGTGGGGGGAAAGGGGGCGGAGATCTCAAAAAGGAGGCTTCGGGCGACGCGTCCTCTCGCCGCGTCTCGAGGATCGGATCGGGTATTCCAAATTTTAGGTCTTTTGTTTTCTTGGCGATTAGTGTTGGATTTGTTGTTGGATTGTGAGCCCTAGCTTGTTTTAATCCTCTGTTGTTGGATTTGATCGACTACTGCTGAGAAAATTTTCAAATTTTTTTAATCCTGAGTTGTTTTTTTTGGGTCAAAGTTTGTTAATTTGTTATTTTGAGCAGTTTTTTCTTCTATGCGAGAAGAAATAATCTAAATATATCAATAGAAACTTTGTAAAAAAACTCATGAATTTGATCAACTATTAGCTCATAAATATATATGAAAAAAGGGAAACATTTTGATATAATCGCCTGGGTAGAGAATTAGAGATGCATTAGCCACTATGCCTGTGAGAGATTTTATCTTTGTTTCACCATAGACCGGAAATTATCCATTTTCATTTTGGTATCAGTAATAGCAGTTCATATGTATCCAACACAATCTTCATGAAATGCTAATTACTCATAATTTGAAAAAATTAGAATTAGATTAACAGTTGATTGCAACATTGTGGTTCTTGTTGTAGGATTACTCAAGAATAATTGTATGTCTGTGATCTTGACTTTGTCAGGTTATATTAATCTAGCACTGGAGTTCAAACTTTACGAAGATTTTTGTTGAGTTTTGTAGGCTTGAATATTGATTTATGTTATTTTATTTTTTTTCTGAATTTTCAATCTCTAAACTGGAAACAGACAAATCGAAATCGAGGGGCGGTTCGGATTCCAACAAGGAAGGATCAGTACGCAAAGATGGTAGTAATACCCATATTGCAGCACAGACTTTCACTTTTCGCGAGCTTGCTGCTGCTACTAAGAACTTTCGGGAGGATTGCCTTTTAGGTGAGGGGGGTTTCGGCCGCGTGTATAAAGGACATCTGGAGAATGGGCAGGTTCATCTTTCTAACATTTGCTTACATTGTCGGCATTTTATGTTTGCTATACACTACTCTTAGTAAACTTGGCCTCAGAAATCAATGCATATACATTTCTAGTTAAAAGAGTTCGTCTTTTAACAGTGAATTTGGAGAAGTTTTATGTAGATTTTTTATGTAACTGTGATTGTCAAACTTGATATATGGGGTTGTACTCGTTTTGGCAGGTTGTTGCTGTGAAACAACTTGATCGAAATGGTCTTCAAGGAAATAGAGAGTTTCTTGTGGAGGTCCTCATGCTAAGTCTTCTGCATCACCCTAATCTAGTCAATCTGATTGGTTACTGTGCTGATGGTGATCAACGCCTTCTTGTTTATGAGTTTATGCCGTTGGGATCATTAGAAGGTCATCTTCATGGTGAGATTCTGCAGTTATTTATGCTGAAATTATCAAGTTCGCTGTTGTCATTTATAGTACCTGCTATTTAACCATGGCACTGACCAATTAGAACTTTAAAAAAGGAACTATCAGAAAATTGATCTTGTTAATTAACTCATTCTTTGAAATTCTGGGAAAGGAATGGCATGATGACATAGTTAAATATATGAAAGAGTTGTTCACAATCAAACTATACACTTATACAAGTAACATGTTAGTGTGATGTCGAAGCACTTGTCTTGCTTAAAATAAAGGTAAAGGTTTCTATCAAGTGCTTAGGGTCCAGGGTGATTGTAACAGTTGGAGACTCTTGAAACTTAGCATTACATTAGTTATTTACCTTGTGTTAATATGCAACACAAGTACATTTGAAATCTGTCATGTACTTCCAATAACCAGATCTGTAGCTATAGTTTATCAATATTTAATATATAATAATCCAGTGAAGTGCTGAATTGGACGACTTATAAAGGGAAAAGTATACTTTTATTCTTCTTTTTATCACATTTCGACTATATTTTGAAGTTCATGTACATGTGCACTTAAAAGGGTGCGGCCTAATGGACCCCTTTTTTTTTTTTTTTCTTCTTTAATAGACGTTCCGCCTGATAAGGAACCTCTTGACTGGAATACACGGATGAAGATTGCTGCTGGTGCAGCCAAGGGATTGGAGTACCTTCATGATAAGGCGAATCCACCAGTTATTTATAGAGACTTCAAATCATCGAACATCCTTCTTGGTGAAGGATACCATCCAAAACTGTCAGACTTTGGGCTTGCAAAGCTTGGTCCAGTTGGTGATAAGACCCACGTCTCAACCCGCGTCATGGGAACGTATGGTTATTGTGCTCCTGAATATGCTATGACTGGGCAGTTGACGGTCAAATCTGATGTTTATAGCTTTGGGGTTGTCTTTCTTGAACTGATTACGGGGCGCAAAGCAATCGACAACACCCGCCCAACTGGAGAGCAAAATTTAGTAGCATGGGTGAGTCTTCCTCCATATTTTAGTTCTTGAGCAAAATTTTGTTTGACTTTCATTTCAATCTCATCCTTGAAGTTTTAATTTTGAACAAATTTGCCTCTGAAGTTTGACTCCAATTTCACTTTTTTCTCAAAATTTCTGCTCAAACTGTACGAGTATAATGATGGCGCTGGCTTGACACCTTTTTCAAACAGTTTACTAATCGTTGGACTTGATTGTTATGCAAAACAAGCTTAAGGGACTAAATTGTTATAATTGGTAATTGTGGATGATATTTTGGAGGTCAACTTCAGAAACTAAATTTTTTACGTAGTCCTAAATATTTGCTTCCTTCAACTTATATAAGTGTTTCATTTCTTATGTTTTACTAACCCTCATTGGATTCGGTCGGACTAATTTCCTCCATTCAAATGATAATGCAAACTTCGAGGACTGAATAAATTGTAAAAAACGCCCTTACTTTTAGTTCCCATCTTTATTTATTGAATCACTATTGCACCCAATTAATCTGATCTCTCAGGCGCGCCCTCTATTCAAAGACCGAAGAAAGTTTGCAAAAATGGCCGATCCATTACTTCAAGGCCATTTTCCCATGAGAGGCCTGTACCAAGCTTTAGCGGTTGCTGCGATGTGTCTACAAGAGCAAGCCGCAACCCGCCCCTTAATCGGAGATGTCGTGACTGCTCTCTCTTACCTCGCATCACAAACCTACGACCCAAATGCTCATAACAATCGAACTGGTCCATCGACACCACGGGCTCGCAGCCATCACAGAACCATCAGTGGTCAGTCCGATAATAGTCACTATACTGTGAATTCACCGAGTCAGAATTCTCCAGATGTGAGGGGAAGTCCACTCCGGATGGAAAGGGCTAGAGACGCTACGAGGAATGTCAATCGGCAGCGAACTCTCGCGGAGACCAAAGAGAATTGGAGAGAGAGAAAGCGGGGAAGTGCGCCAGGAAGCTTTGATAGCACGGATGAGTAGCTTCGTGTTTGTTTTTATTAGAAGCCCCTTTGGATGAATGTATTTGGGTTTGATTATTCTCATAGCAGAGATGAGTTATTTGTCGGAACTCGGTGAGTTATTTTTTTTTTCTTTACTTTGTAAATAATAACTGCTGCTCCATAATTGTTTTCGTTCATCAGAAAATAGGTACTCATATATGTCAGGTATGTTCTGTGTGCAACTGGTTGCACTTTGTATGTAGAGCTTTCTTAATCCTTCGAGTACGAGAGAACAGATGAAATTTTTGTCCATAAGTTCTGAGCAAGAGTTTTCTTTAGACATCATGTTATGTGTTCTGATCTTGGTGTGCACTTTTGCAGTTTGACTCAAATGTGCGAATGGAACACTCGTTATAACTCCAATCTGTGGCTTACCTATTTTAAACTTGAGCTGCTTTTACAAGATGAACAGAACAGTAACATATATAGATCCCAAGTGTTAAGTGGAATACACACACATCTTTATTAGATGATACAAGCTAAAAGAACCATATTTTCTATATACAGTTTCTTTAATTTGAAATGATCTGCTGTGGATTGGATTCTATTTGACTATACATTTCTAATTCTGAACATTACTTCTGGTATTATCTTCTTGAGTAATGGATTGTATAATTGATGGAGAAACTGGATCCTTCGATAAGACGATATTGCCGGCAAGGTCCATCTGGTATTGCAGGGCACTGTAATCCATCACAATTCTGCATGATCCCCATGTGTCCGCCTGCATATCGATACCCAGGTACTTCTTATGGTCCGTAATGCTATCTCCGCTTACCGACCTTTGAAAGGGATAGTAAAGGATTAATCTCAGAGAGGGATAGCGACAGGGGGGAGCGGGAGAGAGAGAGAGAGTACCTGCTACAAGATGGATCTTCACCAGAACCATCGCAAATCTGCTCGATCATGTATACGAGAGTTCCGATCCCAATGTTGTGTGTCCACACCTGAAAGTTTGAATCCCAAAAGGTGCAAATTAAGACGATAGAATAGAAGTTACACAAATGTGGGCGCATCTTTTGCGAGAAAAGGCAAAATTCCTACTAGAAAAGAGGCCGCCGCTTTGGTAATCACTATCAAGGACTAACCATATTTCTTTAAAAATATAATTAGCAGTAATTAGAAAAGCAAAGTTGGGTTGTAAAAACCTGTCACTGCGAAATTGTCATTACTAAACAAAAGATGGCTTTTCAAACTCTTAATGCAGGGGGGCACTGCCGAATTGGTTGATACATGAGAAGGCTAAAAATGGCTGACACTAAAATTACATTATTGGAAGCACTATACCTCTCTTGGGAAGTGATGGTATGTTTTCTGCGGAAAGAGGGAGTAGTATGGCGGCAAATGAGGTACAATATCATTCCCATTAGTAACCCGGATTGTCTTCGGTACGTGTTCCGTGAAGTACGAAGCAAAAGCAGCGTTTCCGACACGAGGTTGCCCGAATGTCATGAGTTGTACATTGTGTATTCCAAAATTGACCTACAAAGAGTACAAACTCTCCATGATTGTGGTTTGTTGACACAAAAATTCTAATATCCCATGAGATGAAAAGGTGTAATATAACAAAACTGCAAATCTAAGGTATAACTCTCCCTTTAATGAAATACCAGACTCAGACAACTTTGCTCATGATAAGTTAATGAAGAATAGATATACATAGTTACATACCCCTGCAAAATTATCCATTAACATACATAAAGTTTGAGCTTTCATTATATGCCCTTCTATACGTAATTTTCTTACATAATCATCCTCATACTTACAATAGCGCCCCACTTCTAGAAAACATTTTCTAATGTTAATCGAGTCCCCAACTTGCAATAAACATAATTTTGTAAAAAAATCACGCTATCGAATGCTACATACTACATTCGGATTTTACAAATGCAGCAGGAAAAAGAAAAGCAGCTCAAACTTCGTCATTTGGTACGACGTTGTTAAAGTTAATTAACAGATGTTATGCGATTAAAACATATTTTAACTGCCGGAAAAATCTGTAACTTTACAATTTGAGCTGAACTACAGAAAAGAATCCTGTAAAATGTGATTGCTTCATGTGCTTGTTTAAATTTTCAAATGCAGAAATCTTATTAGATGCACTCAAGCAGATACACAAATGTATATATATACAATGAAGGGTATGGAATAGCAGTAACTGAGAGTGAGCTTGAGAGAACCAAATCATACTTACAGCAAGATCCAGTGCACAAAAGGAAGCCATAGCACCTCCCATAGAATGCCCCGTTACCATTACAGGAAATTTCCCATATAACTTCCTAGTCCTTTTAACAGCATTTACAACCACAGGTCGTACTGTTGTGTTATGATATGCAAAATAAAAGCCCCGGTGCACCTTCAATCAAAGCGGAACATGATGTAAATAGTAATAAGTGTCCATCTCATATTTGAAACTTCCAGAATAAAATACGGTACCAACCATTGCATCAGAGATGTTTGGATAGTTCAGATCAAGCTGTTTCCAGAGAAGATCCTCTATCCAGTTCTGGATGCTGGGAATAGGGAAACAGCCAAAAATAAGATAATTTCAGGAAATTGGAAAACAACTTATCCATGTAGAAATATTAATATCTTTCTATAAAATGATATAGCACTAACTTCCATATGCAATAATTCATCATTAGATGACAAGAAATAACAGTATGCAAAAGTGAGAAATCAGAAACTAAATTAGTACCTGTTTTCTTGAGTTCCTCTGAAAGCTATTATGATGGCATTAAGATCATGAGCAACACCAACAAATGCCTGCAAAATATATTAAATTAACAAGAAATTAAGTAACTAGACATACCGGGGAAGCTACATTAAAGACAATACAGACCTGTAAGCAGTACTGGACATCAACAATCAGCTCTATCATCTCAAAGCCCTGTTTCAATAAGACTAAAAGTGTTTACCATCTATATTCCATATCATTGAAAAAAAAAAAAGGAATAATCTTAACTACAGCACCATCTCAAAGCAAGGAATGTACACATAAAATTATTTGCTTCCACCTTTGTCAGATCATTACATCTTGAGCAGGTCCACGTAAATAGTTCTGTTAGATCTGTCATGTACACCTGCAAATCATCACCATGTCCACATAAGAAATCCTCTCAAAATCATAACAGAATCCACAAAAATCTGGAAAAAGCAAAAACTTGAGTTAATGAGATAACTAACATGAGGATGGTAAAACCCAAAAAACCGATACTCTTCATAGAAAATATACTGTATCCAATAAGGTTCGATCCAAGGATTAATCAGTTCATAGGATAAAGGTGTTAAGAAAACTTACAGCAGAGGCATATTCGGCAAGTATCTTGGCAAGAGTCTGGTTATAAATATGACTGTAGTCTTGATGCTTGAACTTAAATGCTGTGATCATATAAACATAACATAAAAGACTGGTCAAAATTGCAGGAACCGAACTTTTGATGCCCCAAAAAAAAAAAGAAGATAAAAGTGCCACGATAAAACAATAAAGGGCATAACTTCCATTGACAAAAGAAGCGCATTAACAAAACAACCAGCCATGTATCAATGATGCTACTGTTCTTGATCACCCTCTACCACTGCAATTTTGTCACACTTTTCATAGCATAATGGCAGATAAGCGCCAACAACAAAGCAAATGGTTGATTGAACCCTTTCACCAAAATTTAATCTCAAAAATTTATCTTTCCAATTATCAAATCCTCTCTTTCTATAATGCAATGATTTAAATCACCTATAACAATGTAAACTTTGATCAATTCCTTCCATTCAAGGCATCTTCTTGCTCGATAAGATGACTTTTCCTTACTTATTAATGTACTATATGGTTTCCATTATCTAACAACACCCTATTTCTTGTTCATTTCACAATACAAACCCTCCTATCCATTCTCTCCTCCAATCAAATCCAAAGATAAATAGCAAAATAAATAACAATAAATGCGAATCATCTCATGCATCATCATAATAAAAAATTCTGATTTTTTTTAAAAAAAAAAAGAAAATCCGGACAGGATAATTACCTAAATTAGTTCTCCCATGACAAAGCATCAACAAGCTGATCAAGAACACCAATTTCAACCATCTTGGCCGATCCATAACCTAAATTATACAAAAAAAAAAACGCAAAAAACCCATAGAACCCCACAAATCGCATCTCTAATCAATCGAAAGAAATGAAATTTAGGACAAGAAGATATGCAAAGACGCGAAATATACCTCAAGAAACACTAATTCACACAGCAAATGCGGGGGAAAATGAGGGCGCGATTCGGGGAAGCGCTTTTGGATTCGAATTAGGCGTCGTATTGTTTTGGATTCGTAGCGTCGGTGATCGAAGTCGCTGGGAATGATCGGAGAAAAAAATATTTTTATTTTTTTATATTAATTGAAAATACCGATAATACCCCTCCTATCCGTTGATGGTGAGACCTCGTTATCGGGTCCGGATTTAAAATAGTTCGAAGCAATATTTGGATTTGGAGTTTTTCTAATTATTTTATAAAATTAAAAGAAGAAAATTAAAGATATCGGGTCTCGGATTCAGTTTCAAATTTTAAATTACAATACATTATTCAGACGGGGTTATCGGGTTATAGGTTTCGGGTAATAAACACAAAATTACAACCCATTTTCGTAATTTTATTCCCGCCACGTTCGCGAGATGCCGAGTCTCTTCTCCTTATCCTTTTCAAATTTCTTTTCGTGCGGAGATAAATCACCAACGTTGACCAAGAAAAGTCAGAGGGAAAGTGAACGAGTTGCCACGTATGATCATTATGACGAAGAACCCCAAAATCATCTCATCCGTTTGATTGCAAACGAATGGCGACGATGCAATTCCAACACTCAAATTTTGAAATCATAGAACAACAAAATAACCTATCAACACAAATTCTAAATGGTTTGCTTGTGAAAAAATGACAACCTTTGACGAAACCAAGGAGTTTTTGAATATAATATTTTTAATATGAGAATTAGATGATGACAATATTTGATTTTTATAAGATAAAGACTTGACAAATAATATGGTAAACCAAATTAATTATATTCCAATTTGAAGATATTTAAATTCTTTCAATATGCAATTTTTTTTTTTTGTTTTTTTTTTTGTTTTTCCTAAAGATGTGCATATCACAGCTTAAAGATGGAATTCGAATTTAAATTTTATATGTAAAAGTTCTAAGTAGCCTTAGTGGTTGAGCAATGTGCTTTAGGCTTAGTATAGTATTATTGTCTGTCTAGCGCTATTAGATAAAATGAAGTTGGGGTAAAAGTATATAGGGATATGTTTCTGCGTTCTTTAATGGGACCGCAGAAAATATATCGTAACCGACTATCCGCAATATGCGGAACACAGTATTACGTATAAAAATAAACAGAATATTTTTTCATCGTACTTTCTTATCGCACGTAAAGTAATTTGTTAATAATCCCAAATAAAGCCTTAGTTAATTAGTTGCCAAAGGCCACATGAATTCCATGTATGCATGGTTAACTTTGGCAAGTGCATGCTTTAAACATACTGAGCAACACATCACCCATTGGCTAGTTATCCTCACACTGAATAAGCTATTCCCTCTTATTGGCTAGTTATCTCCTGCATAACAGAACAATATCTTTTATATCTCTTCTTTTCCCTTTTTTCCTATATATATATATATATAGATAAGCATAAATATATACCCCAGAACACTAATTCTCTCTCTACTCACAACAATGGGGCTTCTCATTTTAGCTTTATCACTCCTCCTTCTAAACCCCACCCATGCATCTCCTTCCAAGAAGGGGCTCACCCTGGAGCTCATCCACAGGGACTCCATCCGCTCTCCGCGCTACTCGGAAAATCTAAACCACCACGCTGGGCGATTCCGGCGTCTCCTCGCGCTCTCCGAATCCCGCCTGCAGCGGATGACCTCCGATCGGTTGCGCGGGGCGGGCCTTGGTCCGATGGTCGAGAGCGAGGGCGAGGGGACGCACATGGTGAAGGTCGGGATCGGGAGCCCGGCCGTCGACCTTTACCTCTTCTTCGACACCGCTGGCAGCATCACGTGGACGCAGTGCGTGCCGTGCGATCCTTGCTTCCCGCAGCCGCCGCCGATTTACGATCCCGCCAAGTCCGCATCATACCGTGCTGTTGCATGCGGCCACCCTCTGTGCGCGCATAACGCGTGCGAGGATGGCAAGTGCAAGTATGAAATAAGGTAGATTGATCTTTACAAAATATGTTGCGTGATTGGGCTGATAAGGACGTTGTGTTTTAAGTTTTGTTATAAATGAGTGCGCCTCTTTCGTTTCAGGTACGGACACCGCACTTTCACTAACGGGACCCTCGCGGAAGAGCAATTCGCTTTCACGTCGTCGCGCTCTGGCGCGACAGAGAGGATCGGAGGCCTCGTCTTCGGCTGTTCGAACAAAACCAGCCGGCGCATGTTTGACGTGCCGCATTTGAAGGCCGCCGGAATCCTCGCTTTAGACAGATCGCCGACTTCCTTTGCGACCCAAATGTCCGACCGCATCGGCGGCCGCTTCTCCTACTGCATCCCCCCGCCCCACGCCCCGGCGGGCACCGGCTACCTCCGTTTCGGCGACGACATCGGCGACACCCGCAACATGCAAAGCACATCATTCGTGCGCAACGGAGCAAGTTTGCTACCGCACTACTACTTGAAACTCAACGAC
This sequence comes from Ananas comosus, assembly GCF_001540865.1. Lineage (NCBI taxonomy): Eukaryota > Viridiplantae > Streptophyta > Magnoliopsida > Poales > Bromeliaceae > Ananas > Ananas comosus. Next base: position 1,730,814 of record NC_033624.1, read on the forward strand.
ATAAGCATAGCCGACGAACGGTTAAACCTCCCGGCAGGAACCTTCGACATCAAATCTGACGGCTCGGGGGGGTGCGTCATCGACTCCGGCTCGGCGTACACGCTTCTATCCGATGCCGCGTTCGTGCCGGTGAAGTCGGCGATCGAGAAACACATTGCGAGGACGTCGAAGATGACGCCGGTCGACGCGAAGGCGTACGGGATCGCGAGCAATACTACTCTGTGCTACAACAACCCCGGGACCGAAGGACTCAGGAACTACCCGGCGATGACGCTCCACTTCGAGGGGGCCGATCTCCGGGTCGACACCGCGAACTTGTTCGAAGCCGTGCCGGAGTGTGGCTTGGTGTGCTTCACGGTGGCGCCGGCGAGTATGACGTTGCTCGGGACCAATTTGCAGCGTAATGTGAAGTTTGTGTTTGATGTGAGGAAGGGGGAGCTTGAGTTTGCTCCCGGAAAGTGTGGTGGAGTGTGAAGGGAATTGTGTGTACAAATTAATATTGTTTTCCTATAATAAAGTCTCAGGGAAAAAAAAAAAAAAGTTCAGTTTTTCTTTTACGTATTCTGAATTTGTATATATTCTCGCTTTCTTTTTTTTTTTTCTGAAAGAAAATAATATTTAGACCGCATGAAATTTAGTAATAAATAGTTATAGTCATACAATTCAAATGAAGTTATAATTAATCCGCTTCTACGTACGTTGCAAAGAAAAAGATATTCATCGCATGTTAAATGGAGAGCATAGAATACAATAAAAATGAAGTGACCCAAAACTAATATAAAATTCTAATTTTTAGTTTATTAGTGCATTTTAATCTTGTTCTATACATAAAATGCACACTCCCTTCTACAATTCATACATATCAAAAAAACTTTTACACTTATAAAATCTCCTATCTTTTTAACCGTAGACTTAACATCTCTCTCTTAGGGCTCGTTAGGTTCATCCATTTTGGATATCAATGGGAATCGGTTTGATCAAATCCGGTTAATTTTGTTTGGTTCGAAGGAATTAATCGGTTTGAGATTCCTATTCCGAACTGTAATGGGAATAATCCATTAGCTTTTAACTTGATTCCTGTCTGTTAGCCCGAGATTTTATTCCGAAAGTCCACTAAGTTCTCGAGGCCCATATAACCATGTTACCCTCCTTCTCTTCACCCCTCTAGGTCTCATTAAAAAAAATTTGATATTATTTTTAAAAAACTTATTAGAGAATAGTATTATATTTTTCATAAATTTTAAATAATATAAACTTATATATATTTGAGAGTAAAAATAGTATTATAGTATCTTATAACATTTTTAGTTTATACGAACCAAACAATGAAATGTAAATAACTCATTCCAATTTTTAATCCACAAATGAACCAAACGTCTTGGAGGAGTGAGCCACTCCAATTATTATTCTAATTCAATCTCATTCTATTATCCATTCCAATTTCACCCTGAACCAAACAAGCCTTTAATGTCTACAACCCAAGAGATGCTTTTTTTTTCGTTTAATTGGCCAGTTATCCAAATCATAAAGAAGTAACTGCTCTTTCTTTCTACAATAGTCAATAAATATCTCAAAGATTTAACTCAAAGCCATACTCAAATTAACCACATGCATATCCTCCCATGGCTCCTTTCATTTTAGCTATCATAGCTATCCTGCATAGAACTGCCGCGCTTGCAAACCCTTCTACAGCAAAGGGCTTCACCTTAGAACTCATCCACAGAGACTCCATCCACTCTCCGCTCTACCCCGGAAACCTCACCGCCGTCGAGAGAGTCCGGCGGTTTGTGGATCTTTCCGAGTCCCGCCTCCGCCGACTCAAACTATCGGTCTCTGCCGGCAAATACAACGGCACCGCCTTACGACCGGAGCTTGATCACGTCAACAGCATGTACCTCGTCAAGGTCGGCATCGGCACCCCCCCGACGACGCAGCATCTGGTAGTCGACACCGCGACAGATCTCACGTGGGTGCAATGCCATCCGTGCCGTTCTTGCTTCGAGCAAAACCCGCCCTTCTACAAGCCGGCCGCATCGACTTCGCATCGGACTACGCCCTGCAGCCACCCGCTTTGCAAGCCGTTCAAATGCACCAGAGGCAAATGCCGTTACGAAGACAGGTTATATATATCGACCCGTACCAAAAATTACAATCACTTGGTGCTATTAATAGTATTTAGCCTAGTTCTATATATATATAACTTAGTTTACGTATGTGACTAACTGTTTGTGTTCGTTGGTTTTAGATGATTGTATGTGAAGAAATTATTTAATTGCCCTTTCATACGATGATGCTTATATAGGGAATTTTCATCTTGATATTATTGTGGTTGGCTCTAGGTACATTGATAAAACCTTTACGAAAGGAACCTTATCAATGGAGGTATTCACCTTCGCCTCATCGAACGGCGGCAGTGCAACCGAGTCGATCCCGGGATTAGTTTTCGGGTGCTCGACGGCGTCGAGCAAGCGTATGTTCAAAGGCAGAAGCAAAGTGCCCGCCGGTCTGCTAGGCATGAACATGGAGAGCACATCCTTCGCCACACAAATCGCCGGCCAAACCGGGGACGGCCGCTTCTCGTACTGCCTCCCCCAGATCGATCCCCGCGAGCACCAGACCAGCTTCCTGCAGTTCGGGGGCGACATCCCGGAGGGCCCGCATTTCGCCGCAACACCGATCGTAAGAAACGCGGAGGGAGCAAAAGACTACTACTTGAAGCTGCACGACATAAGCGTCGACGGCAAAAGGCTGAAACTCCCGCGGAACACCTTCAAGCAGAAACCCGACGGGAGTGGCGGCTGCATCATCGACTCCGGCTCGGGGCTAACTTATCTAGAAGAGAGGGCGTTCAACAGGGTGGAGGCGGCAATGATAGCATATTTTAAGAGATTTGAGAACGTAAAGCGTGTTTTTGCGAAGAAGTATAAGCTGAAGCTGTGCTACCGCGTGCCGGAGAGCTTCAGAGAATGGCCTTCAATGGCTCTTCATTTCGAAGGCGCCGATCTTCTTCTGCAACCGGTGAATATATTCATGACAGTAAAAGATTGGAAGCGCGTATTTTGCTTTACTATGATGCCGGAGATCAGTGGCATGACGATCCTTGGATCCTCACTGCAGCAGAAATTTAGATTCGTGTTCGATGTTGCGAAGCAACAACTAAGATTTGCACCGGAGAATTGTGGTAGAACTTAGTAAGTAATGGTACTTTTTGGATGGCATTTTTCACCAATTTGATCGTCAAAATAATATTGCTTGCTCTTTCGATCATTCTCTCTCGATCTGTTTTTGTGTGCAATAAGTTGTATTAATTAGGCGTACAACCAAAAAGGATTTATAATCGTACAATGCTAAAACAAAATAAATTGAGCCAGCTTTTTTTGAATATCAGTATTTAAAAAGAAAAATAGAATAAATTAATAAGATTAGTGCACTAAACTTGATTTTTAGATAGTCAAATCGGTCTCAATGTCGAAGAAGTGGTGGAGTCGGAGCGGCGGAGTGCCGATTCCGACTCTCACCATGTACTCGGGGCCTTTTTCTTCTCCGATGATCAGTGTCGCACCACGGATAATGAATTAAACCGTCGTCGGGCGCATTCGGTGCCGTTTAGGGTTCCGGGATAGAGCGGGGAGTGGACGGAGTAGTCCCTCTGGACGAGCCTTAGAGTGAAACCATTGTTGCGGGGTGCAGTTGTATGGCTAGGGTTTAGGAGGAAATGCTAATAGGATAATAAGTGCCATTAATATTCTTAATTATTTGGGTTAGGGTGGGGGAAATGGTGTTTGAGAAATTTATGGGGAATTTAAGGTGAAAATATTTAAGGGACGTACAAAAAGGGCTTTTAGTGCATGCATGCATGCATGAGACACGTAGCCAATAATAAGTGGGAATTTAGTTTTGTGCATGTTTGGTTGTCCATAAATAATCGAAGTGAAAAAACGTTACTCTTCAAAAAGTGCGTTCATAGAAGTCACTTTTGAGTTAAAGTGTTTGGTTTCAAAAAAAATGAATGAAAAAAATATAATTTTTATGACTTCTATTGTTTGGTTCTATATAAAGATGGTAAGGAATAAGGTACGTCTCTTCTTTATTTATTTAAAAAAAAGATATGTTAGTTTTTTTTTGTTAAGATACGGTGGTTTTTTTATTTTTTTTATTTTTTATAGATGGTATGAAAAAATGTTTTTGGATGCGGTTCGTAAGTTGCGTGGAGTAGACGGTCCACTTTCAACGACTTCGGAATTTTTTTGCCGAAGTCAAAAAAATGGATTTTAATTATAATCCACTTCACGGGTTCACTTTTCAAAAGTCGATCCAAACAACCGAAATAATCCCACTTCGTCAAAATACCACTTTTATTGTTTCACTTACGAGCAACCAAACATGCCCTTTAAGTGGTTTGAAAAACTTGGTCAAATTCACCAGTTTGTGAATGTACCCTGCTCACGCAATTTGTGCGGCTTTTGTATGAAGCTGAAGCTAAAGTTTAAATAAAATTTGTATTTTGAAATAAAAATTAAAATATATATAACTAATAGTCGCTAGCGTAAGTGGCAAAAATTTTGGTAGTTGCTACTCGAGGTTTCAAGTTCGAATCCTAATTTATTCACATTTTCAACAAAGTTTATTTCTAAAAAAATAAAAGAATCGGGTAGTATCTCAAAAAATTTAAATTTAAAATTTTTAATTTTTAAAATTAGATATTTGTATTAACGGCATTATATTTATGTACCACTAATAAACAATTTAATAGAGGTATATATATTCTTAATGACACTAATTGATTTACATTGATAGTATTTATAATAAATACTGTTAATATTTTTAGCAATATTGGCATAGACAGCATTTGATGTTATATGTTGCTAAAATTTTTAGCAGCATTTGTTGATTATTTAGCAGTATAAATAAATGACACTAATAGCTAATTTTTTAGTAGTATATTAATATAAAATTTTAATTTTTAGTTTATAAGCATATTTTAATCTTGTTCTATACATAAAACGCACACTCCCTTCTGCAATTCATACATATAAAAAAAACTTATACACATAAAAAATCACTTATCTTTTTGACCGTAGACTTAGCATCTCTCTCTCTCTCTCTCTCTCTCTCTCTCTCTCTCTCTCTTAATGTCTACAACCCAAGAGATGCATATTTTTTTCTTTTAATTGGCCAGTTATCCAAATCATAAAGAAGTAACTGCTTGTTTTTACTACAACAGTTAATAAATATCTCAAAGATTTAACTCAAAGCCATACTCAAACCACCTGCATGCATATCCTCCCATGGCTCCTTTCCTTTTAGCTATCATAGCTATCCTGCATAGCACTGCCGCGCTTGCAAACCCTTCTACAGCAAAGGGCTTCACCTTAGAACTCATCCACAGAGACTCCATCCACTCTCCGCTCTACCCCGGAAACCTCACCGCCGTCGAGAGAGTCCGGCGGTTTGTGGATCTTTCCGAGTCCCGCCTCCGCCAACTCAAACTATCGGTCTCTGCTGGGAAATACAACGACACCGCCTTACGACCGGAGCTTGATCACGTCAACAGCATGTACCTCGTCAAGGTCAGCATCGGCACCCCCCCGACAACGCAGCATCTGGTAGTCGACACCGCGACATATCTCACTTGGGTGCAATGCCATCCGTGCCGTCCTTGCTTCGAGCAAAACCCGCCCTTCTACAAGCCGGCCGCATCGACTTCGCATCGGACTACGCCCTGCAGCCACCCGCTTTGTGAGCAGTTCAAATGCACCAGAGGCAAATGCCGTTACAAAGATAGGTTACATATATCGACCCGTACAAAAAATTACAATCACTTGTACTATTAATAATATTCTAATCTAGTTCTATATATACATATAGAATTATGCTACTATACTATCAATAGTACCAAGTCTTTGATACTATCGAGTTTTTGGCCGTTGGATGAAAGGATGTGCGGTTAGGATGATAGTGGTTTCCGGTTAAATTGATAGTGGTCTCCTAGGGTTGAGTTGGTGATTCGTTTAATAGTATAATCTAACGGGTGAAAATGATCAAAGGTAGATCTAACGGTAGAAAACTCAATAGTATCAAGGGCTTAGCACTATCGATAGTATAGTACGTAGCCGGACTCATATATATAATTTAATTTCTCTTTTATTTTCATCTTGATATTATTGTGGTTGGCACTAGGTTCATGGATAAAACCTTTACGAAAGGAACCTTATCAATGGAGGTATTCACCTTCACCTCATCGAACGGCGGCGGCGCGACCGAGTCAATCCCGGGATTAGTTTTCGGGTGCTCGACGGCATCGAGCAAGCGTATGTTCAAAGGCGGAAGCAACGTGCCCGCCGGTCTGCTAGGCATGAACATGGAGAGCACATCCTTCGCCACACAAATTGCCGGCCAAACTGGGGACGGCCGCTTCTCGTACTGCCTCCCCCGGATCGATCTTCACGAGCACCAGACCAGCTTCCTGCATTTCGGGGGCGACATCCCGGAGGGCCCACATTTCGCCACAACACCGATTGTAAGAAACGCGGGGGGACCAAAAGACTACTACTTGAAGCTGCACGACATAAGTGTCAACGGCAAAAGGCTGAATCTCCCGCGGAACACCTTCAAGCGGAAACCCGACGGGAGCGGCGGTTGCATCATCGACTCCGGGACGGGGATAACTTATCTAGAAGAGAGAGCGTTCAACAGGGTGGTGGCGGCAATGATAGTATATTTTAAGAGATTTGAGAACGTAAAGCGTGTTGTTGCAAAGAAGTATAAGCTGAAGCTGTGCTACCGCGTGCCGGAGAGCTTCAGAGAATGGCCTTCAATGGCTTTTCATTTCGAAGGCGCCGATCTTCTACTGGAACCAGTGAATATATTCATGGGAGAAAAAGATAGTAAGGACGTCTTTTGCCTTACGATGATCCCGGAGACCGATGGCATGACGATCCTTGGATCCTCACTGCAGCAGAAATTTAGATTCGTGTTTGATGTTGCGAAGCAACAACTTAGATTTGCGCCGGAGAATTGTGGTAGAACTTAGTAAGTAATGGTACTTTTTAGCTCGCATTTTTCACCAATTTGATCGTCAGAATAATATTGCTCGCTCTTTCGATTATTCTCTCTCTGTTTTTGTGTGCAATAAGCTGTATTAATTAGGCGTACAACCATGCTAAAATAAAAAAAATTGAGATAGCTCCTTTTGAATATCAGTATTCAAAAAAAAAAAAGAAGAAAAAATTAATAAAATTAGTGCACTAAACTTGATTTTTAAATAGTCAAGTCGGTCTCGATGTCGAAGAAGTGCAGTCGGAGTGGGGGAGTGCCGATTCCGACTCTCACCATGTACTCAGGGCCTTTTTCTTCTCCGACGATCAGTGTCGTGCCACAGATAATGTGTATTAAACCGTCGTCGGGCGCGTTCGGTGCCGTTTAGGGTTCCGGGATAGGGAGGGAGTAGTCCCTGTGAACGAGCCCTAGAGTGAAGCCATTGTTGCGGGGTGCAGTTGCATGGCTAGGGTTTAGGAGGAAATGCTAATAGGATAATAAGTGCCATTAATATTCTTAATTTTTTGGGTTAGGGCGGGGGGAATGATTTTTGAGAAATTTACGGGGAATTTAAGGTGAGAATATCTAAGGGACGTACAAAAAGGGCTTTTAGTGCATGCATGCAGGCATGAGATACGTAGCCAATAATAAGTGGGAATTTAGTTTTAATGAAGTGGTTTGAAAAAGTTGGTCAAATTTACCAGTTTGTGAATGTATCCTGCTCACGCAATTCGTGCGGCTTTTGCATGAAGCTGAGCTAAAGTTTAAATAAAAATTTGTATTTTGAAAGAAATCATAGTAATGAGGCTCATTTGTCCTTAGTTGTTATTCAAGTAATCTTAAAAATAATATTTTTCAATAGAGAAATATAAGCAGTATTTGAGAATACTTAATTACTAGGTAAGTAACACTGTAACAGGTAGAAATTATAAAAATTAATTTTTAAAAATTAAAATAATTTTTGATTATATGGAATTAATTAGCTATCATCTATGTAAAATATATATAAAGTGAAAAAAATAAAAATTAGAAAAATAAAAATTTATAAATTCTCACTATGTTAAATATATCTCGACCCGACCCATTTAGCCTGACTCATTTCGCACGAAAAAAATCAGTGATTTGGTGGAATCCGATTAAGTAATCGGGTACGGTTGCTCATTAATGGGCTACTAGGCCCGGTAGGCCTGTAAAAAATAATGAATAAAGTATGAGGGTTATTTGGGCCAACCTAGAATAGCCAATTGGGCTCATTATATATTGGGGCCTAATGGGCCCAATGGTAAGCTTTTTAGTTATTGTGTTTCTCGATTTCCGACTTCACCGAAACTATTAGAAAAAATGCTAATAAAATTAGCATTAAATTATTTGATCTTATTTATTATTATATTCGGTTATTATTTAAATCATAGTTGAGATGAAATCGAATTGTAGCATTTTATATAATTAGTTATAAATAGTTAGGCGTGGATTATTTGGTTAATGAAGTCGGAAGTAGTTATAATTAATTAGCGCTCGCCGAATGTTACGATGAGTTAGCTTTTCTTCAATATAATTTTATTTTGCTTTGCTTTCATAACAACGTACCAAATTTTTTTTATTTGTCTTTTTTACTCTCTTATTTTTTTTATTTTACTTTTTCTGCATATCTCTATATATCATAACAAATATATAGAATGTATTTGTTGGAGGCGCACAACCGTAATAGGCGCGAATGCGGCGTCAGATGTATAGAAGCATGTACGTCGAGCCGGAGTCGATGACGCACCCTGGAACCGGAGGATTCAGGAAATACACGGCGATGACGCTCCACTTCGAGGGGGCCGATCTCCGGGTCGACACCGGCCGCGAACTTGTTCGAAGCCGTGCCGGAGCGCGGCGTGGTGTGCTTCACGGCGGCGCCGGCGAGTAGGACGTTGCTCGCGGGGACCAATTTGCAGCGTAATGTGAAGTTTGTGTTTGATGTGAGGAAGGGGGAGCTTGAGTTTGCTCCCGGAAAGTGTGGTGGAGTGTGAAGGGAGTTGTGTGTACAAATTAATGTTCTCATATAATAAAGAGTACTCTGGCAAAAAATAGTTCAGTACTTTTTTCTTTTACATATTTTGAATTTGTAATCTCGCTATCTTTTTTTTTTTTTGAAAGAAAATAATGTTCGGACCACGTGAAATTTAGTAATAGATTGTTCTAGTCATACAATTCAAATGGGGTTATAATTAATCCGCTTCTACGTTGCAAAGAAAATAATATTCATCGCATAATCGTCGCTTGTTATAATGGAGAGCATAGAATTACAATAAAAATGAAAAGTGACCAAAAATTAATATAAAACTCTAATTTTTAGTTTATTAGTGCATTTTAATCTTGTTCTGTACATAAAATGTACACTCCCTTCTACAATTCATACATATCAAAAAAACTTGTACAAATATAAAATCACCTATCTTTTTGACCGTAGACTTAGCATTTCTCTCTCTCTCTCTCCTTTTAATGTCTACAACCCAAGAAATGCATTTTTTTTCTTTTAATTGGCCAGTTATCCAAATCATAAAGAAGTAACTGCTCTTTTTTACTACAACAGTTAATAAATATCTCAAAGATTTAACTCAAATTAAGCCATACTCAAATTAACCACCATATCCTCTCCCATGGCTCCTTTCCTGTTAGCTATCATAGCTATCCTGCACAGCACTGCCGCGCTTGCAAACCCTTCTACAGCAAAGGGCTTCACCTTAGAACTCATCCACAGAGACTCCATCCACTCTCCGCTCTACCCCGGAAACCTCACCGCCGTCGAGAGAGTCCGGCGGTTTGTGGATCTTTCCGAGTCCCGCCTCCACCGACTCAAACTATTGGTCTCTGCAGGCAAATACAACGACACCGCCTTACGACCCGAGCTTGATCACGACAACGGCATGTACTTCGTCAAGGTCGGCATCGGCACCCCCCCGACAACGCAGCATCTGCTAGTCGACACCGCGGCAGATCTCACGTGGGTGCAATGCCATCCTTGCCGTTCTTGGTTCGAGCAAAACCCGCCCTTCTACAAGCCGGCCGCATCGACTTCGCATCGGACTACGCCCTGCAGCCACCCGCTTTGCAAGCCGTTCAAATGCACCAGAGGCAAATGCCGTTACGAAGACAGGTTATATATATCGACCCGTACCAAAATTACAATAACTTGGTGCTATTAATAGTATTTTAGCCTAGTTCTCTCTCTATATATAAAACTTAGTTTACGTATGTGACTAACTGTTTGTGTTCGTTGGTTTTAGATGATTGTATGTGGAGAAATTATCTAATTGCTCTTTCATAAGATGATACTTATAATAGAGTATCCTCTTTGTTCGATTTTGGTTCGCACTAGGTACCTTGATAAAACCTTTACGAAAGGCACATTATCAATGGAGGTATTCACCTTCGCCTCATCGAATGGCAGCGGCACGACCGAGTCGATCCCGGGCTTAGTTTTCGGGTGCTCGACAGCGTCGAGCAAGCGTATGTTCAAAGGCGGAAGCAACGTGCCCGGCGGTCTTCTAGGCATGAACATGGAGAGCATATCCTTTGCCACACAAATTGCAGGCCAAACCGGGGACGGCCGCTTCTCGTACTGCCTCCCCCGGATCGATCCCCGCGATCACCAGACCAGCTTCCTGCAGTTCGGGGGCGACATCCCGGAGGGTCCGCATTTCGCGGCAACACCGATTGTAAGAAACCCGGAGGGAACAAAAGACTACTACTTGAAGCTGCACGACATAAGCGTCAACGGCAAAAGGCTGAATCTCCCGCGGAACACCTTCAAGCGGAAACCCGACGGGAGCGGCGGTTGCATCATCGACTCCGGGACGGGGATAACTTATCTAGAAGAGAGAGCGTTCAACAGGGTGGGGGCGGCAATGATAGTATATTTTAAGAGATTTGAGAACGTAAAGCGTGTTGTTGCAAAGAAGTATAAGCTGAAGCTGTGCTACCGCGTGCCGGAGAGCTTCAGAGAATGGCCTTCAATGGCTTTTCATTTCGAAGGCGCCGATCTTCTACTGGAACCAGTGAATATATTCATGGGAGAAAAAGATAGTAAGCACGTCTTTTGCCTTACGATGATCCCGGAGACCGATGGCATGACGATCCTTGGATCCTCACTGCAGCAGAAATTTAGATTCGTGTTTGATGTTGCGAAGCAACAACTAAGATTTGCGCCGGAGAATTGTGGTAGAACTTAGTAAGTAATGGTACTTTTTAGCTCGCATTTTTCACCAATTTGGTCGTCAAAATAATATTGCTCGCTCTTTCGATCATTCTCTCTCTGTTTTTGTGTGCAATAAGCTGTATTAATTAGGCGTACAACCAATGCTAAAATAAAATAAATTGAGATAGCTCCTTTTGAGTATCAGTATTCAAAAAAAAAAAAAAGAAGAAAAAATAAATAAAATTAGTGCACTAAACTTGATTTTTAAATAGTCAAGTCAGTCTCGATGTCGAAGAAGTGCAGTCGGAGTGGCGGAGTGCCGATTCCGACTCTCACCATGTACTCGGGGCCTTTTTCTTCTCCGACGATCAGTGCCGCGCCCTGGATAATGTGTATTAAACCGTCGTCTGGCGCGTTCGGTGCCGTTTAGGGTTCCGGGATAGAGCACGGGGAGTGGACGGAGTAGTCCCTGTGGACGAGCCCTAGAGTGAAGCCATTGTTGCGGGGTGCAGTTGCATGGCTAGGGTTTAGGAGGAAATGCTAATAGGATAATAAGTGCCATTAATATTCTTAATATTTTGGGTTAGGGTGGGGGGAATGGTGTTTGAGAAATTTATGGGGAATTTAAGATGAGAATATCTAAGGGACGTACAAAAAGGGCTTTTATTGCATGCATGCATGCATGAGATACGTAGCCAATAATAAGTGGGAATTTAGTTTTAATGAAGTGGTTTGAAAAAGTTGGTCAAATTCACCAGTTTGTGAATGTATGCGGCTTTTGCATGAAGCTGAAGCTGAAGTTTAAATAAAATTTGTATTTTGAAAGAATTCTTAGTGATGAGGCTCATTTGTCCTTAATTAGTTGCTGTTCAAGTAATCTTAAAAATAATATTTTTCAATAAAGAAATATAAGCAATATTTGAGATCAATACTTAATTACTAGGTAAGTAACAGGTAGAAATTATAAAATTTAATTTTTAAAAATTTTAATAATTTTTCATTATACGGAGTTAATTAGCTATCATCTATGTAAAATATATATAAAGTGAAAAAAATAAAAATTAGAAAAATAGAAATTTATAAATTCTCACTATGTTAAATATATCTCGACCCGACCCATTTAGCATGACTCATTTCGCACGAGAAGGATCAGTGATTTGGTGGAATCCGATTAGGTAATCGGGTACGGTTGCATCATTAATGGTCTATTAGGCCTAGCGGGCCTTAAATATTGAAAAACAAAAAAAAATAGAATATGAGGGTCATTTGGGCCCACTTAGAATAGCCTATTGGGCTCAATTATATATTGGGGGCCTAATGGGCCCAATAGTGAGCTTTTTAGTTATTTTATAGAATAAAGGGAACAAAATAAATGAAAATAATAAACCATTGATTGTTACGTTTTTACTGATCTCATCAGTTCACGATGAACCAAATAACGAAAGTTGCAGAGTTTCATTCCAATTCCACTTCGTGTGCCCCACTTTTAGAATAAACAAATTGTACTTTATGTCGATCAGCATAATTATAACGCATTATACATTATCGCTTTATTAGATATTCGTATTGGAAAATATTTTTTGTAAAAAAGGGCATGTTGTGGTACTTTTTTATGTTTTAAGTTTTCAATTGGCAATTTGGAGATGAATTCTTCTTCTTATTATTGTTTTTTTTTTACTTTAATATGATATTGGTTATGATCATTGATTCATTAGTTCTTTGATTGCATGTGCATGAACAGTCATTCATCAGGAGCTTTTGCCAAACTAGAATGGAAGGTCCTACAATAAAAACTCTACTTTTGGAATAAGTGCTTTTGTTAGGGAGTGGCACCAATTTCTATGGGTAATTTCTAGCCTTTGAAGTGTACTCTAATCAACAATTGAATACTCTTTTAGAAGTACAGAGATACTAAATTATACTTTTTGCCTAAACTTTTTGGCTTTTGTTTCTTACTAACTTTGAAGATTATGGAGAAGTTTCCAGAATACTCTGGCTTTTGCTTTTTCTAATAGCCATTCTTTCTTAATTTCTGTAGAATATACTGTGTCAATTGATTAAAAGCCTCCTTTTTAAGTTCTTAAGATCTTGATGAATGTTGGGAAACCACAGATTCAGCTGCCTAAAAAACAAAAAAAAGAGCCCCTTTTTAAAGGGGGAAAAAAAAATAAAAAAACTGATGATTGGAAAAAGAGTTGAGAGTTGAGAGAATCAAGAACAGGGTGCTGCTGCTAAGGATGAAGATAATTCTAAAACCAAAAAGACAAAAAAAAAAGGGAAAAAAAAAAAGAAGCTGATTTCAAGAAGCAGCAAAATCTACTCTAGAGAGGGAAAAAAAAAAAAGAAGCTAAATCAAAGAGGAAACATTAGATTGTGTGGATTCCCAGTATCTTTCTCTTGTTCAATAAATTTGGGTTGATTTTATTACTTTTATGCTAATTATATTTCTGTGTTCTTGTTACAACTCAAAAGTCAGGAAAAGGAACCCACCCTTTAATATAATTAAGCAGATCAAAATTCTCCTACTGTTGACACAATTAACATCTTTTAACTGCTAATCCCATAATTTTATTACAACTTCATGATAAGCTAATCGTTTTATCTTGTTAGAAGCTGAGTTTTAACAGGAATTATGTACTTGGAGAGAGATATTTTAGCCTACAAATATCAAATTTTGCACCCACAACCAAGGTCTCTGTTAACAACAGCAGTTTACAATTTTCCAACATTGTGAAACAACAAGATTTATTGAGAAATAGATAGATAAAGAAACTGAACCAGTGCTGTTCCACACAGATACACATAAATATATATATATGTCTGTGTAATCTGAAAGAAGAGCAGAACCAAACCAATCAACTGCTTTGAGAAACAATTGTTACGACGGAGTCGCGGAGGCGGCTCTCGAGCCCTCAGCGGCACGGATAGACTCTGACCACCTTACGCCGGCGAGGGGTTGTGCAGAGGAGCAGCAACACCAGCGCGATTATCGCCGCCACGAGGAGCCCCAGAACATTGAACCCGCCGTCATCGTCAGAATCATCAGAACAACAAACCTTCCCCATGAAGACAAAAAAAAAAGATAGGAAAGAGAAAGAAAAGAATTTGTGGAGAATTCTGAAGATGAAAATTGCTGGAACTGAGAATTCTAATGGTTAGGAATGAAAGAAGCCTTAGGCATGAAGAATCTCTATTATTATGTATGTATCAGTGGAAGGAGTTGTTCACATATCACTATCAAGTATTTTCTAAACACCCAACCACCACAAATTGAAGGTGCATTACTAGTTTGCTACTCCAGAATTGGAACTTTACTGTTACATTTCTCACCCTATATTTGCCTAACTAAGTAAAATTATCAAGTAATAATTTAATTTTGTTAAAAAATTGCAAACCATTAAGGGTGAGCATGTTCAGAAGACTCATCTTGTATATAGTATTTTGGAAGCATATGTTTCAGGATCAATCAAATCGCGGCAAGTAGCGCAATTTCATCCTTATCTTAATCATGACTACTATTTGATACATTTAGTTCTTAAAGACATACAATAGTTTTGAATTATAATTAAAATTGTGGTCGGAGATGCATGTAATTGAAAATACAACAATTACAACTACGTACCTCGTATTTTGTTGGATGCAGTAAAAAGTGCTGCAACTATAAATAATTTATTTAGTTGAAAAGATAATTAGGTAAGTAGTTTAAACTTACTCTCTCCAGTAGCTATAATTGAAATTGTATTTGGGTGTAATTCCAATTACTGTAATTGAACTTATTCTGCAGTTCCAACTATAATAGTTGAATTCAAATAGATCAAAATTAATCATTAAAATTAAATTTGTATGTAATTACAGTTGTAACTTTACACGACCAAACAACCCTCAACGAACTCGGTCGAAGTCAAGGTCTTCTTCTATAAAATATGCTGTGGAAATCGTACGCAAGCTGAAAATTCTACAATCTTATTAAGATTTGATTAAAAACGTTGTTGACGATCACATCAACACGGCAGTTTTGACTGTTTTGACTTGCCCACGTTCATACAATCGATCCAACGTATAAGATACACAATTTAAAAAAAAAGGTATGAAAATTATAAATTAAAAAATAATGGGGGGTTTACTGCAGTGTCATTCTCATGTCTAATGTCATTTTTACTATCTCCTACTCTGCTTGGGCCTTGGGGGTTGTCTGGTCAAACTTTTTTAAAAAAACATTTATGTAAAAAATAAATTTTTTTTGGAAAATTAAATGAACAAAATATGTTCTAGTTAGAAAACTGTTTTCTATAATATATTTCGGAGACGAAACACCCCATTACCTCTTAACCTTTTACTTCAAGAAATTGCTACAATATTAGCAGGAAAAAACCCAAGACATTTTAATTACCTGTATACCCCTTGTACATTTGAAAATATTCGATTTACTCTTTTTTTTTTTCTTTCTAAAATACTCCTCATATGTTTTATTGTTATTGCAAAACACTCCCACAGTTATCTCCTGTTAAATTAACTTGGATTAAATGTGAGTTGAATATCTACCACAGTTAAAAAAATTAAAATACAAATTTTACCCTTAATTTAAGGGCAAATAAGAAATGTTGGCGATGACAACAGAAGGGTATATTTGACAAGATTAAAAGTCAAAATACTTTTTGTGTCCATGACTTTAAGGACAAATAAAAAAAATTAGTGACGGTGAAAGGATATATTTGAAAAGATAAAATAATAATTTCATAACGATAACAAAGTTCATTAACAGATTTTAACTCTTGGGGTATATTAGAAAAAAATTGGAACGTAAAACGAGTATTTTCAATATTAACCTTCTAAAAAGGATAAATCAGAAAGTCGAAAATTTTTCAGGAATATATAAGCAATTGCCTCTTTAAAAAAAATAGTTACAGATACCATGTAACATACATACAAGATGGCTTACAGTAATTTAAATAAGATTTCGCAACATTAAGGTCCAACCTTTTTCTCTTATGTATTATTTAGAATAACAAGCATTTTACCACAACAACAATTGAAATGAATGAAGATGTTCCAGCAACAAGCGCGCTGATACGAACTGTTTACAACAGTACTAATCTGGCCACGAAAAAGGGACCACCAAGTTCCCCTACCAATTGAGTCAAAATTTGGTACCCACCAAGAGAAGAAAAATTAGGTATATTAAAAGATTATAAAGCTTGTGGTCACACAAAGTTTAGGGCCCTCTGAATTACGTAAAATTAAGTCGAATAATGTCGCTCTCTTCTATGTCCCTTTTGACATCTCCTTCTAACCTGAAGCTCATCATCAGCTAACGATTGTCCGAGGTTGGCAATAACTTCAAGCTTCCTGGCGAGCTAGTTCTTCTATATTAACCTTAACATCAAGGCCCATGTTTAACAGTGAATTGATCATAGCCGGAATGTCAGCTTTCAAGGATTCTGATAGAACCTGCTCACCGAGATTTAAGGGTTTCACAGTTCATATAGAAAATTTCAGAAAAAAAAAAGCCCGTAAGTGATAAATTTTTTTCTCAAAGGTTGTTTTCAGAGAACAATTAAACAATAGGACAAAAAGGCAATTTTCATATAAAATGATAAACAAAAAAAAACCAAAAACTTTGGAAT
The DNA here is from genome assembly GCF_001540865.1 of Ananas comosus. Classification (NCBI taxonomy): domain Eukaryota; kingdom Viridiplantae; phylum Streptophyta; class Magnoliopsida; order Poales; family Bromeliaceae; genus Ananas; species Ananas comosus. The sequence continues at coordinate 1,747,659 of NC_033624.1, forward strand.
CAGAACAGGACAATGAGCAATATGATAGGAATTTACCTTCCTCTCATCTTTCTTTTGTCTTTTTACAACCTCCGGCGGCCACTCACTGACAAGCTTTTCCAGTTCATCCCCGATTTTTTCCTTTTTCGGATCAGGCAAATTCTGCAGCGCATATCCAGTCAAAGATGTAACTTAGGTATAATTGGATAAACCAACACATTTCCAGTGCTCAACCGACCAAATATTTGATGCTCAGTTTCTACTACTAAACTTATCCTTCGATTGCAGCTACGTTAGTCAATGATAGTTTTAGCCCCTCCACAGATTTATTCAATAAATATTAGCATAATGATGTTTTATTAACAATTTGTACAGATGAAGTACTTCAAATATTTCCTTTCCATTTTCTCAAAAAACTTTAAAAACAAAACTTCTACTTGTAGAAAGTTACAATGTAAGTATACATTACTACCAAACCCATAGCGTGACATGCGACAAGCTGTAACCTAATTCTAATATACTTTATATCAATGTTTCAAGTGTCAATAATAAATCTGTTGATTGAATCAAACTTGCTGCTAGCTGAGCCAACCTGGAAAAGAAGATGTATGGCTGTAGCAGCACTCTCTGGTTTACGTTCAAGTAGAAATCCCTGCAAAAAAATTGAAAAGAAATCAATTAGTTGCATAGTTGAACTAGTTAGCCGAGCTTTACATGGATCTACGAAACGAACTATTCTTGATGGATAAAGTGTAATGGCTCTCCTTATCGTAGGTAAACAATAGCAAAGATTTGGGGCGTGCAATGTTAGGTCTTCATTAACATGTCAATAATAATATGGGCCAGTACACAGAAAGATATACGTAACGTCCATCTGTGGGTAAGTTTTGCCTGCTACCAATGAACAGTAAACTGCAAGAAGATCTACAGGCAATCTATAGGCGGTAATTTGGTGAAGAAATTGAAGAATAAAAATGAGTATTTTAGCCAAAATCAATTGCATCTGAAGCAATCAATTAAGCGTCAATTGAAAGCAAGCCAAGTAGTTCCAAACATCTGAATAATTACCTTCGCACACGAAAACCCACTTGTAAGAGTATGTTGCTTCACAGACTTAGCTCTCAGTGAATCAATCTTCCATATAGATTGAGAATCCCCTGGCACAAGAAGCAGAAATATTTAACTGAACAATGGCTACTTTTTTTCACAATATTAACATGCAATATCTACATCACTGACTTCATGGAATATTCTGAATAGGAACTGGAGTGCAATATTGTATTAATTTGCAAACATAGACTCTTCAAGCACATCACGTGTTAACATCAGTAGTGCTGAAATTCATAAACAGCATATGAGATTACAAAAAAGTGGCAAATATTTCTCCAATCCTGCATTGTGATAGTATTGATTATTTAAAATTTCTTATAGCTAAATATACAATGCAGATATAAGTTTCCTGAAAGAACAGTGAGATGCTTACCGACTTTCGCAGCAAAGTCCATCCAAATATCAAACGCTGTTCGATGCAGTTTAACTCCGGCTTTTATAAATCTTTTTGCATTTTTTGAGATCAAATCCCATCTATCGGTGTTGTAACAGATGCTGTAAAAGAGCAGTAGAAGGTTGAGAATGCAACACTCAAAATTCTGGCTCTAGACAATAAGATGGTGATAGAATGCAAATTTGTTTGCTACTTGCTATACAGAAGCTCAGTAAAATAAGCATAATAAACATTTGGTTGGCATAATATAGTTGTCTATTCAGCTCAATTCATCATATAATTTAAACTGAAGGATTGCCATTACAATATAAAGACTGAAATCATGAAAACAATACATACCTGAACACTATGTCGGCAGTACCCGGTTGCAATGGCAATGAGTTCTTCTGGAGGACTTGCATAATCTTCCCCATGAGTTTAGCATCATTGTGCTCTTTAGCATAAAGCTGAAACAGAAACTTAGTTACTATTCAACCTGGCAAAAGGAAAAGGCAGTTGACATCATCAATTACCAGTAAATAATGAGCAGAACCAATGGTTGGAGTTAATCCATAAACATTATGCTTCCATAAGGCCTTCAATCCTGCGAGAAGGGAACAACACCATTATCAATTGAGTGCAAGAAAAAGAGCTGGCATGAAGCAATAATTATTTTCTCTATTCTCATTCTCGGTATCCTTTGGTGAGCCAACACTACTAAGAATCAACAAAAATCATGGTACGGAATATCTAAAAGATTCATCGTAAAAAACTAAAATAAGATATGCTAACATTTTTTTTTATATGTGGTAATTCCATTGACTTTGACTTTTTTGTTGTAACTATTGTAGTATACATATCAAACGAAGGGGCAAAGCAAAAGGATTTGTATTGAACTTCAGTGGGAACTTTCCAGGGCTATAAAACTGAAATAGCTAGAAAGAAGGTACACGGATCCCATTGAAAATGATGTTTCATATTGGAAGAAGACTGTTGACTAATATTCAGTTTCCATTAGAATGAAAAGTGGCTAAATGAAAAGAGAAAAATGACAAACGGGAGCGATGATCAGCAAAACATACTTATGAGCAAAACCATCTTGTTTTCTGTTTGACCCATAGTCACATGTGAAATAGCCAACTTAGCATAACTTTTCTCGAAAAACTCTTATTAAAATAACGTCCAACTTAGAATAGCCAATATATTATCACGAAAAGTGAGTCATAATAAGAGAGTAAAGGCCCATAAATCAAGTTAAGTTACTAACTTCTTACTCAGAGTGTTTAGCCCATCAAGTCTAGTTGCATTTGAGAATGTTTTCATGGCCAAACAGAAGCAAATTAGCAACTGAATGAGGGAAGGAAAATTAAAACACAGCCTAAGTAATCTAAACTTTCAGAAAGAGCAATCAAGTGTCTATAACACATAATTGAGATAGTTTTGGTTCTGAAAAGCATATCCTATGCGAACTGATTAATATCCAGTACAAAAGCATAATATCCTACAAATTGGGTCTTAGATATCGAACAACCTCTTGTAGTATGGAATCATCATAAATAAACAAGTGCAAAGCAAACCAAGTATTGACTTGCCAAATTGACATATGTAGCATACCATAGTCAAGAGAACCAACACGGGCACAAGTCTCAGTGACTCTCATACAAAGATGGCTGTTAAAATTTGCATGTATGCGAAGATTTGATAGCCTCTGCATCGAAGAAGAAATACTTTAAATTCTAGTTGGTAGTACGATATGCACATTACTGTTTATCATTTTTGTAGACTACATCACTATCACTGTTGCCGTACATTACGTTTTGAGAAAAAGAGCGATTATATTTACGAGAGAAATCTATGAACTCACAAATATTCTTAGTTTCTCTAACATCTGAAAAAGAAGCTTTATGTCATCTTGACTGGAACATTTACTAATCAATGACCACAACCAAGCATTTGGAGGCATGGTTCGGGCTTCGACAGATTTTAGCATTTTTTGGTATAGCTCCTCCACGGTTTCTGCATAACAAAAGGAAACAACATTATCAAGTACTACTTGATAGCATTACAGGACAAGTTCAATAAAGTTATTTCATATGCGAAAAAATTAGATTGCGCCAAGTAAATAACAACAAACTATCAAACAATTAAAAGTCCTATCACAACTTGTCTACACAAGGGAATACAAGAATATATCGAGTTTGCCTTAACAAGTAATTTTTCCCAGAGTTTGACAAAAGAAACATGCATAATTGCAGTAGTATGGAAGGGATGAACAACAATTGTGCAAACAAAAAAAGGAAGACCGCTGTATATTTTACACATAAAAGGGAAACAAAGAGAGGAAACGAACCTGTAGGATCTCCAGACTCTTTATTTGCCTCTGAAGAGAAACAGGCCCCATTGATGGGATATGGCATTGGATGATCTCCCCATTGTTTCAAACTAGCAGTTAAACGCAACAAGTTGCTACAAGTAACTCCTGAAATTCATAAAACGAAAAACATAAAAGTTAATGCGATGAAAACTGGCCAGAAAACATTAGAACAAAGTAAAGACAATCTTTAGTTCTCCTAATTTCCTGTTAAATGAGTTTTAAATGGTTAGCAAGAAATCATGTCTACATGTGTAAAGAAAATTAGACTAGGCTTGTGTTCAGCTCTAAACTTAGCTCAGCAAGGGCTCACTCAGATTGGCGTGATTACTAAACAAGGCTAGCTTCAGCTTAGCCTAGCTTGCTCACACTTAGCTTGACCAACCTCGAAAAAATGAAATTTTCTTTTTTAAGAAAAACAAGTACAAAAATGTATGGTAATAGTCTGCAGCGAAATCTCAATTTATTGTAATTCAAGTGAAGAATAGATATTTCACGTTATTTGATAATAAATATTGAACTGAATTAAGAAATATATTTGACGAAAGCTTGCATAAATATTAACCACAGCAATCCTATTCCCAAGGTAGTTCAATTTCGACTTGAAATTACGCGCTGCCTCGAGCACAACTTGATAATCACGCAATCCAAACTTGATCTTATCTTAGCTCACTTGAGATCCAGTAGTTAACACCCCTAACGGGCCACGGTCGTTGTGTTTTCGAGTTTGTTCCAATAAAAAACATGATAAAGAAACTGACACAGCATATTCTTCATCTTTTTCCCAAAATCTTTTGTAAAACCTACAATCATCCAATCAACTTTTACACGATCCCGTCAAAAGACAATGATATGTGATCATAAATTTTCCTGTACATATCGCGTCAAATTAATCAAAATCTACAATTTTCACTACGGTACATTATAGCCAATTGCAAAGAAACTCACAAACGAGGAGCAAAATCTACATTTTTCAAAGAATCATTCACCAAACACAAACCATCACACTAATAGAGAAGCAACAACCAAAACTCGTACGAAATTTGGAATCGTTAGATCAAAAGGCGTGGAATCGATTGGAGAAAAGGAGACGCACCGAATGGGCTGAGCGGTCGAAAGGAGAAGCTCCTTGCGCGAGGCCACGGCTCGGCGACGGGGGCGGCGGCGGCGCCGCCGAGCTCCGCCGCGGCGGCGGCGGCGGCGGAGGGGGAAGGGGAGACAGAAGGGCGTGGACGGAGAAGGGTGGAGAACGGAGGAAGGCGCCGACGCGCGCGCGAGAGGGCCTGCATCGCTTTTGGCTTCGGCGGCCGCGGGTGGGGGAGACGGGGAGAGTGGTGACACACGATCGTGCTCGGGGTTTTGGAAATGGGTTTTTTTTTTTTGCGGGTTTCGGGTAGGAGAAGATTGGGTTTGGGTCTGGATCCGAACCGGAATTGCTAATAGAGTTCGGAATAATAAAAAGCATTTTAATTTATTCTTACATATTTAAAATGCCATATTAATTGATTAATTTACTGTATGTCATTTTATCTTTTTAATTTTAATTTGATAAAAGAAATGGTAAAATGCGGCGAGAAATTCATTACGTGTCAAATGGACCATACCGGATCTGAAACGGGGGGTCGATCCAACCCGACTCAAACGCAACCGGGTTAAACCCTATTTCGCCCCAACCCGTGACTCAGAGCACCCGACCCGTCCCTTCACCCTTTTGTTTCGGAAGTGGTAGTGGCCACTGTGCGCGCACACTCGGCACCGCTTTTTTGCTCTTTCCCTCCCATTCAAAAACCCAAAACCCTTACGCGGAGCCAAGAAGACGAAGACGAAGACGACGAAGGCGAAGGAGAAGGAGATCGACGTAGCCATGGCGAACGACGTGGAGATGAGCGGGTGGTCGGGTCTCCTCAACTCCTCCACGAAGCTCCTCGAACAAGCCGCTCCCTCCGCCCAATTCCCCCCTCTACAGGTTCCCAATCCCTAACTCTCTCCCTCTCGATCTCTGGATTTCGATCCCTGCATCTCTTCATCGCCAGCCATGGATCGATTCTTGATCGGTTTATTTGGCTTTGCAGAGGAGTTTGGATCAGTTGGAGACGCTCTCCACCAAGCTCAAGACCAAAACCCTAAGGGCCGAAACACCCTCGCAATCCATCTCCGCCACTAGGTTTGCGCCTCTCTCTTTTGCTTCTGATGACGTTTTTAGGTTTTCTCTTAAGCTGCGTTTCCTTTTGGGTTTTTTTTTTGTGGTAATTAATATTTTCTTGCAAATTTTATTTGTTTTTTCGTTTATGAGCAAACGTTGACGTTTAAGTTGGATCTTTTGTGCAATGGAATGCGTTTTCTTGATATTTATTGGTTACATTAGACTATATGGGATTGTAAAAATCATCTTGTATCTATAGGTTGCTTGCAAGGGAAGGTATTAATGCGGAGCAGCTTGCTAGGGATCTCAAATCTTTTGAATTGAAGGTAAAAACTTCTTTGGTGAAAGAAATTAACTCTGTGGTTGTGAGTGCATAGTAGGAAAAGTTTTAAGAATCACACTCTATGTGGGTGTTTTTTATTTTTTTAAAAAAATTACTACACAATTTATGTTAGGCTTGTAAAAGATACTCAATGGATTCATTACTGAAAGGCTCGTGAAAGATCTCAATGTCATTTGAAATGCAATGCTTGTGCACTCTATCTTATAGCACAATTGGACCTTGTCTCACACAGATTTCTTTCTGTTTATTTATTGTAGACAACTTTTGAAGATGTCTTTCCTTCGGAGGCAACAACTGTTGAGGAGTATCTGCAACAGGTAGTTATCGGAAAAATTGTTGTATGAAGCATGAGTACAATTGCATTACTGTTAATTTTGTTATCTTGAATGCTTTGTTATTGATAATTCTCATTGGTTGGTGATTATGATGATTAGCTTTCAACTCTTTCTATTGGTTATTAGTTTTCTTGTTGGCGCCGAAATTTCAAATGTATCAAGTGAGATTTCAACTCAGGTTTGACTGATATATTTGCTTGAATTGATAACATTTCTACTGGTTACTGGTATTATTATTAGAAAATGGGTTTGCATCACTTTGGACTTTGAAAAGTTGGTATCCCTATCTTGATAGTGCTTCTATTCTGATATATGCCTTTTCGGTCAAATGGATTTTCTTGTTATTTTATTACATCTATAACTTGCAGTTTATGTTGCCGCTGTCTGAATATATATTTCAGTAAGTACGTGAAGTTCACATGTCTTTCCTGAGTAATGTTTTTATGTTAACTATTTTTGCAGGTTCACGAGATGGCTATGATCTCTGCTATTCAAGAAGCTCAGAAAGACAACTTGCGAAGCTTTAATGATTACATGATGAAAGTGCTGGAGGTTTGCATGCTTTTATTGATTCTTAATGTATTCACCTGTTATAATTGTGGTGGTAATTATTATTTTCACAGAAACAAAAAGGCAATAACTATCAAGGACATGATAGCATCTGTCCTTTGCCAATTGTCATAAGGGATTGTCTGACATAGTTCTGGCTGAATAATCACTGGGGACGTCATTCACTGTATTGCATATGAAGTGATAGTGCAATATAGTTCTGGCTGAATATTCACTAGGCCTCCATTTTACTTGCTAAGTTTATTTTTGCTTTCTTCGTTTGTGATGGCAGTCATTAAAATTGTGCAGATTGTCACTAGTCTTGTTGTTCGGTAAATTGTAGTTCTTAATCAAAGTTTAGTTCCCCAAAGTTGAGGCGAAAATTATGGATATTTGAACTTTTGCTTTTCGGCAGAAGCAAGAACAAACCAAAGTCAAGACTAACCAAAGTCCGGAAATGATCAAGCTGCATATATAGAGGAAAAGTGCTGACAATCTCCTGAAATCACTCCCTCCATTGCTCTCCTTGATTTTTAACATATGTGAAGGTCCTCTTTGTTAATCTCTTTTGAACATATGGGAAGCTGAGAAGGCGATACCATATGCATGTAGGAGGTGTCAATAAATAATAGAGATCAAGTGTTCATTGTGATGAAGTGGAGCTAGGGTTAATGGGAGGATACAAGAGAAAGTGGAGTCCGAGGTTTTATATTCTTTGGGATGAGGGGAGTGAGAAGACTACTACTTAAGCTCTTTAAAGTAGTAACACTCAGTTTTCTCATGCTGACTATCATCTTTTGGCTTGTTATGGGGTTTGCCTATGTCTAGTTTGGGTAGTTTAGTGAATGTTTTCAAGGAAACAATTGAGGTTTGCCGTGTGACTCGCCATCACATACTGTGGCCAATATCCTGTGCTTGCAATTTTGTTTGCACGATTTGGTCTTTGTATAACTGATATGTGAGATTTAACATCGTGATGTACTATTTTCTATTCCTGATATATCTATATCTGTTATAGGATGACTGGCAGAAAGAGAAGAGGGACTTTTTGCAGAGTTTAAGCCGGATTTCTACATTACCCAGGAAAAATAGTAGTCTCTTGTCTAGCGGGCTTTCTCGCATTGGTCAAGTACCATCTCCAATTTCCAGTCCTCAAGTTTCTACTGGCCCATCTGTTATGGAGATTGTGCCCGCTGGTAACAAATCTATAATTGAAAAGAAGACTTCAGTTTATGCTGAGATCGTAAAAAATCTAAATGATGCTAGAGGGCGTGGGCTTCCATTCAAAGTAAGTCTTCTAGTTTTTTATTCATGGAAATATGTAACTTCATATATATATGACTAGTGATGAGATCCAGTGAAATTATCTGCTTACTATCTGTGAACCGTTTCAGAGACCTCTGCTTAAGCTGTACTGTGAACTGCTTGTTGATAACAATAAATTGGCCTCTCTCTTCCTACTTGTTTGGACCCTAGTTGCAATTGTTGATATTTGTTTTGTGGTTAGCCTGCGACAGCTTTTAGGTCTGCTTACGAAAGCTTGAGCATTGATGCTGCTGGTGGAAGGTCTGTTACAATGCAGAAAATCTGGCACTTGATTCAAGTAAGCAATTAAGCATATGTTTTCCTTATATGTTTACATTTAGGATGATCTAACTTGATTTCACTAATTTGGACAGTGCAAGTTCTTTATATAACTCACTGAAGGCATGCTTGTTAGTTATCTTTGTATGTCTGCATTGTATTATGTTAAACTTAAGTAATTTGCTTAGCTTATTATCAATACAGACATTGGTTGGTGAGGATTCTAATCAGAGAAACGTTTCAAGAAAAATGTCGTTGGTGATAGGGGCTAGACGTCACCTTGAGTGGGGCCATGAAAAGTATCTTCTAGAAACCATTCAGAGCCATCCAGCACAGGTGAGTGTCATTTTTATGTATTTGTTGTTTCCGTCAGCAGTCTCTGCTTCTGAAGAAGATGTACGTTTTACTTCTTTGTCATAACTGCCACTAAAAGAGTAATAGTTGCTAATTTTACAATACTAGTTTCTGACAAGTTTGATGTACACCAGTTAATTCTTCTTNTACAGTGTGTCTTTTTCAAACTTTTCTTATTGATTATAGTTCCCCCAATGTACTCACCATATTCCCCCCCCTTAGAGTTCATTAGCTCGTTGATCTAGTCGTAAATTATTAATACGTTAACTCTATATCAGCCATATTGTGTCTTTTTCAAACTTTTCTTATTGATTATAGTTCCCCCAATGTACTCACCATATTCCCCCCCCTTAGAGTTCATTAGCTCGTTGATCTAGTCGTAAATTATTAATACGTTAACTCTATATCAGCCATATTGTGTCTTTTTCAAACTTTTCTTATTGATTATAGTTCCCCCAATGTACTCACCATATTCCCCCCCCTTAGAGTTCATTAGCTCGTTGATCTAGTCGTAAATTATTAATACGTTAACTCTATATCAGCCATATTGTGTCTTTTTCAAACTTTTCTTATTGATTATAGTTCCCCCAATGTACTCACCATATTCCCCCCCCTTAGAGTTCATTAGCTCGTTGATCTAGTCGTAAATTATTAATACGTTAACTCTATATCAGCCATATTGTGTCTTTTTCAAACTTTTCTTATTGATTATAGTTCCCCCAATGTACTCACCATATTCCCCCCCCTTAGAGTTCATTAGCTCGTTGATCTAGTCGTAAATTATTAATACGTTAACTCTATATCAGCCATATTGTGTCTTTTTCAAACTTTTCTTATTGATTATAGTTCCCCCAATGTACTCACCATATTCCCCCCCCTTAGAGTTCATTAGCTCGTTGATCTAGTCGTAAATTATTAATACGTTAACTCTATATCAGCCATATTGTGTCTTTTTCAAACTTTTCTTATTGATTATAGTTCCCCCAATGTACTCACCATATTCCCCCCCCTTAGAGTTCATTAGCTCGTTGATCTAGTCGTAAATTATTAATACGTTAACTCTATATCAGCCATATTGTGTCTTTTTCAAACTTTTCTTATTGATTATAGTTCCCCCAATGTACTCACCATATTCCCCCCCCTTAGAGTTCATTAGCTCGTTGATCTAGTCGTAAATTATTAATACGTTAACTCTATATCAGCCATATTGTGTCTTTTTCAAACTTTTCTTATTGATTATAGTTCCCCCAATGTACTCACCATATTCCCCCCCCTTAGAGTTCATTAGCTCGTTGATCTAGTCGTAAATTATTAATACGTTAACTCTATATCAGCCATATTGTGTCTTTTTCAAACTTTTCTTATTGATTATAGTTCCCCCAATGTACTCACCATATTCCCCCCCCTTAGAGTTCATTAGCTCGTTGATCTAGTCGTAAATTATTAATACGTTAACTCTATATCAGCCATATTGTGTCTTTTTCAAACTTTTCTTATTGATTATAGTTCCCCCAATGTACTCACCATATTCCCCCCCCTTAGAGTTCATTAGCTCGTTGATCTAGTCGTAAATTATTAATACGTTAACTCTATATCAGCCATATTGTGTCTTTTTCAAACTTTTCTTATTGATTATAGTTCCCCCAATGTACTCACCATATTCCCCCCCCTTAGAGTTCATTAGCTCGTTGATCTAGTCGTAAATTATTAATACGTTAACTCTATATCAGCCATATTGTGTCTTTTTCAAACTTTTCTTATTGATTATAGTTCCCCCAATGTACTCACCATATTCCCCCCCCTTAGAGTTCATTAGCTCGTTGATCTAGTCGTAAATTATTAATACGTTAACTCTATATCAGCCATATTGTGTCTTTTTCAAACTTTTCTTATTGATTATAGTTCCCCCAATGTACTCACCATATTCCCCCCCCTTAGAGTTCATTAGCTCGTTGATCTAGTCGTAAATTATTAATACGTTAACTCTATATCAGCCATATTGTGTCTTTTTCAAACTTTTCTTATTGATTATAGTTCCCCCAATGTACTCACCATATTCCCCCCCCTTAGAGTTCATTAGCTCGTTGATCTAGTCGTAAATTATTAATACGTTAACTCTATATCAGCCATATTGTGTCTTTTTCAAACTTTTCTTATTGATTATAGTTCCCCCAATGTACTCACCATATTCCCCCCCCTTAGAGTTCATTAGCTCGTTGATCTAGTCGTAAATTATTAATACGTTAACTCTATATCAGCCATATTGTGTCTTTTTCAAACTTTTCTTATTGATTATAGTTCCCCCAATGTACTCACCATATTCCCCCCCCTTAGAGTTCATTAGCTCGTTGATCTAGTCGTAAATTATTAATACGTTAACTCTATATCAGCCATATTGTGTCTTTTTCAAACTTTTCTTATTGATTATAGTTCCCCCAATGTACTCACCATATTCCCCCCCCTTAGAGTTCATTAGCTCGTTGATCTAGTCGTAAATTATTAATACGTTAACTCTATATCAGCCATATTGTGTCTTTTTCAAACTTTTCTTATTGATTATAGTTCCCCCAATGTACTCACCATATTCCCCCCCCTTAGAGTTCATTAGCTCGTTGATCTAGTCGTAAATTATTAATACGTTAACTCTATATCAGCCATATTGCTTGTATGGTGGGAAATCTCTCTCTCTCTCTCTCTCTCTCTCTCTGCCTTTTGGCAACTCTACATACAAATGTTTTGTTGTTCTGGTTTGTTATCTAGGCTGCTCTCGGTGGGGCTGTTGGCAATCTGCAAAAAGTTCGGGCATTTCTTCGGGTCTGTTGTAACCAACCTTGTTATATCTTTCATTTTCATGATTTTGCATTGTTCTTATATGCTCTATTCTGAAGTTTCAACTCTTTGAGTAACACATTTTTCTATTTGTAAAATGGTTATTTTATAGGTCCGTCTACGGGATTATGGTGTTTTAGATTTTGATGCGACTGATGTGCGTAGGCAGCCTCCTGTTGACACAACTTGGCAACAGGTTTTGGCCTTTCTTCCTATCATTCCCATGGTTTTGAGCTAGTGTGAACATGCAATTAAGCTTGATTATTCTTAAATTCAAATTTGTATGTGCTTTTTTTAACTCTTCTTTCTTGCTTGCTTTATAGTACTATGCATACTTTTCCTTCTACTTTATATTGTGTTTACATACTTTTCTTGTGCTCTGTAGATCTATTTCTGCTTAAGAACTGGATATTATGATGAGGCAAGAAGTGTTGCTCAATCATCTCACGTTGCACAGCACTTCGCCCCTCAGGTACCTCATTTTTCGTTGGTCTTTGCCGTTGTAAATCTGGTCATCTAACACTTCTTTGGCAGCTCGCAGAGTGGATCTCGACCGGCGGTGCCGTCTCACCAGAGATCGCTATTTCCGCTTCAGAAGAATGCGAGAAAATGTTGAGAATGGGCGATCGAGCAGGTCGACCTGGTTATGACAGGAAGAGGTTACTTCTTTATGCTATTATTTCTGGTTGCCGCCGTCAAATTGATAGATTACTTAGAGATGTACCGGGACTCTTTACCACCATAGAGGATTTCTTGTGGTTCAAATTGTCGGCAGTGCGCGACTGCCCAGCTGATTCCTCTTCCGTCGTTCTCAGTGAAGGCTTGGTGCCATACACTCTAGATGATCTCCAAAGCTACTTAAATAAATATGAACCATCATATTATACGAAAAATGGGAAGGATCCCCTTGTTTATCCCTATGTGTTACTTTTGAGCATTCAGTTACTTCCAGCAATTCTCTACTTGTCTAAGGAAGTTGGAGAGGAAGGATACAACATCGATGCTGTACATATTTCTATTGTTTTAGCTGACCATGGGGTCCTTTTGGAAGGTTCTGGAACTGGCCAGAAGATGGGTATTATGGATGCTTGTGCAGAAGTTGCCAGCATTATAAGGCAGTATGGTTCCGTTTTCTTGAGGCATGGCAATCTTGAACTGACATTGGAATATTATGCACAAGCAGCTGCTGCAATGGGTGGAGGGGAGATATCGTGGATTGGGCGAGGAAATGCTGATCAGCAAAGGCAGCGGAGTTTGATGTTGAGACAACTGTTGACCGAGATATTACTAAGGGATGGTGGTATTCCTCTTTTGCTTGGTCCAAGAGGTACGGGAGATGAAGGGGAACTTAGAAAGTATATGATGGATTGGAGAAGTCGTGAGCAGTTCTTACTTGAAGCTGCCCATCAATGCCAAGAAGCCGGTCTCTACGAAAAGGTAAGCGTCTTCCACTATACTTTTGATCCTAATGTTTTCCTAAAAACTTTTAACAGTTAGCTGTGGCATGTACTTAGTGTTTGTCCTCTATCTCAGGAGTATGAAGGTATGGTCTGCTTTTGCAAGGCCATTTATGTCATTAAATTATTGGTATACTGAATAATATCTTACAAGATAGTTAACTCTTGCATGGTCAAAGATATTTTGTTATCAAACTTGTCATCGCTGAATCGACAATATTTCTGGCTTCATACTCGAATCTTAGATTTTGAATTCTCTTGCTTATGGAATTTCTGTTTATATCTCTGTGACTCCTTATATCACTGTTCCTGCTCTGTACCTGCTACATAGAAATATGTTCCTGATTGGTCTTTATTTTGGCATTACCAATATACTGCTTCACATAAAACTTTTACAGTCCATAGAGATATATAAAAGAGTTGGAGCTTTCGCAACGGCCTTAGAGACGATAAACAAGTGTCTTTCCGATGCAATATGTGCCATGTCGCGTGGTAGGTTAGATGGTGACAGCCGTGCTGCTGCTCTAATTTATTCTGGCAATGATGTTCTGGAGACATTCAAATATTCTTCCGAAGCCAGGTGATCCTTGGCTTGAACTATTAACTTTTTCAAATCTTGTCTGACTTGATAGCTTTGGCATGATTGATTATCAGTTCTATAGTAGACACTGCATGCTTCATTTTATGCTGTGGTTGATCATGCATTTCTTTCTATTGTTATGGTGATGAAATCTAGTATTTGTACTTCCAGAACTAATATATGCCATGCTGTACAGTGAAGAGTTTAGAGAAGAGCTTGAGCAGTAGAAATTTACGCTAGTGTTAGTTTGATGCATAGACTAGTGCTGATGTTACCTGGCCTATTCAATTATATCATTCATTTTTTATAATAATTTAGTATTACACACTTTCAAAAATATTTTCTTTTCTGTATCGTAAATCATCTTTCTAAGACGATCTAGCAAATTTAAACTTAGACTAAGCCATTGTGAACTTTGGATTAAACTTTTTTCGCTGTAGGCTTCAAGACAAGGAACTTATTTCTGAACAGCAAACAGTATTAAGGCAGCTCGAAGCTATTCTATTTGTCCATAAGCTAGCTAGAGCAGGCCAATATGTGGATGCTCTGAGGGAAATCACAAAGCTCTCCTTCCTTCCATTGAATCCTCGAGCACCGGATGTCACGGCTGATGTCTTTAGGAACTTATCACCTCATGTTCAAGCATGTGTGCCGGATCTCCTCAAGATTGCTCTTAGTTGCATAGATAATGTTGCAGATACTGATGGAACTCTCCGTGCTTTGAAGTCTAAGGTAAGCCATTTATTATTGCCTAATGTTTTTTTTATATTGTGCCGACACACTCCGAACTACACAGTAGATTATTGAACCACTGCAGCCAAAAGCTTTTGGCTGCGTGCACACTGTTGGATTGTGTTTAACCAGGATATTGGTCTGCCAATTTGTCTCTTAATTTCGAGTGGAGCTGTCTAAAGAGGTAATAGCTTTTTCATTAAAATCTCCACAGCTTCTCACCGTACCAGAAGCTCCAATTTAAAACTTACTCTTTTCTTAGAGCCAAAAAGCTTATTTTAGCTTCCTACCTCTTAAAAGGTTCGGAAATTTGTTAGCCGAACGGTTGCTTTCTCATAACTTCTGCTTTCACGAATAGAGCAGCTAGCAAACAATTAACTGTGGGCTTTCCTTTTTTCGAGTTCTTACAGTTTTGCGCTTACTGCAGATTGCAAATTTTGTAGCGAACAACATGACAAGGAATTGGCCACAGGATTTGTACGAAAAGATCGCTCGAAGCATATAGAGGCTTGTGCCCTCTTCCTAAACCAATGAAAAAGCTTCATGATATGGGGTGAGTGAATAATTTGCATGTGTCTGGCTCCCTTTTTAATAGAAATGCTAATTATGTTTTCTCCTCAACCTTGTCTGAGCATACTAACTGATTTGGACCAGATATTTAATATCAGAAACTGAGCCTGAATGATGGTTGCTGTTGTGACCATTACCTTCATTCTAGATACTTGTTGGTGGAAAACTCGAGCAATTCTCGTTGTGAGAAATTTGGAGAGTTGGAACATCAAATCAGTAATTTCTCTTGCCTGGGTTATAGAGAGCAGAGACGGAGGAACGGGTGAGTAAAGAAAGTGATTTCTTTGACCTCTTAGGAAGATGTTATTTTCATCTTCTTTTCCACCCTTGTCTCTCATGTTGTTTTCACCTCTCTTTGAAGGAACTTAGACTTCTTCTAGTACCTTAGACTTTGGTGGCTGTATGAAAGGTAGCTGTGGTTTTCCGAATTTTTCTTCTCTCTCTCTCTCTCTCTCTCTCTCTCTCTCTCTCTGTACGTGTGGGTGCGTGTCCGATATTTTAGCTCGTGTGCTTTCTATCGATATTTTATTTTCTTTGGGAACCTGCTCATATGATTTTTAAAGGACATGTTTATACTAAAATTCAAAACTGGTGGTGTGCGTACTGCGTCTCAAATTTAGCCACCTTTAGACCTCATGGTCTGCTCTAGGCTATCTGGTGTCTGGAGTATTAAAGGTACTAATCAGGGAAATAAAAAAAAAATATTTGAAAGTTCTAAGCTGTTTTTTTTTTTTTACGTTTTATTTTATTTTGTTGAGTATGTTTCAACTAAGTCTGTATAACAAGCCAATCATATTTTTTTATTTAAAAAAATATGTAATAAAAATATTTTTTTATTAATCAATTATGATGGGATATGTTAATCATGTCAGTAATATACTCTTGTGTATTCTAAATATTTTTTTGAGCTAACGCTGCGCCAGCCAATGCGTTGCTAGTAGGTCGCATCATTCGCCGAGACGTTGATGTCACAAAGTGGCGAGGGCGACCCTTGCCCAAAATTAAGTCCAACGACTTGCCGTGTGTATTCTTTTTCTTTAGGTTTTTGTTGGTTAGGGTTGTAAGTTACGCGCGACTGCACGTGTCCTTCCCATAAAGGACACATCTTATCTCCCCAACTATTATAATAAGAAAGAAAGAGGTCCCACTGGACATTCCTTAAAATAGAAAAATTTTAAAATGCAACGGGTATAATGGTGACGCGGCGTAACAAATCAATCAAATGTATTCTATTAGGAATATATGTTTCATCATGGTTGTAAAAAAATATTTTTATTGTACTTTTGTTTGAAAAAAAAAAATGTGATTGGCTTGTTATTGATGACGTGGTGTAAGTGTGACAGTGTAGAATTCCTCCTCAAACTAGTGTGTAATTTACGAAAAATTTTAGAATGTAATGGGTATATTGGTGACGTGACGTAACAAACCAATCAAATATATTCTTTTAGGGGTATATGTTCCATCATAATTGTAAAAAAAAAATTTGCAGGGGTTGTCACAACTTCTTTGTAATTTTAGCACACTGCTGGTGGTGGTGTGAATATTTTAATTTTTATCTCAAATATTTTTGTTTGCTTGTCATAATATTATTATTATTATTATTATTATTATTATTTATTTGAATTTTTGTGAATGCTATAACGGAGAGCGTAAGACTTATACCCTTAATTTGTGTGTACCAGTAAAATTTTTCTTTAAAAAAAATAATAAGAAGAAAAGTGGGTTAATAGTACACACCACAAAAAAATAACACTTACAGGTAGGGTGCACGGATAGCAGCTCTAATAATAAGATGATCAACGCTTGCTGCTCGCTCATTTACTCTTTCATCTCGCGGTTATGTCACTTCGATGAAAGAGGCATTGGTCACATTATCAACAATAATAAATCTAATAATAATAATAATAATAATAATAATAATAATAATAATATAATGAGTTAAGCTAGAATACTATCGATAGCAAAACCGGCTCCGTTGTCACCCATTTGTTTTCGATGATGGAGCCTCCGAATCGACGATCGGCACCGTTAAACACGATCTATACCACTTGAAGTGTTTAGAAATCAATTTTCATACATTTTTAATATTATTCTCTTATCCCTCGAGTAGACAAAAATTAACGGTTGAAAATGAATATTCTTTAAAAAATGATGATAGGAGTCTTGTAATCAAGATCAAGAGTATAGATCTTGTTTTAAATAGTTTAAAAAATTTTCTAACAAAAATTCAATTGATTTGGATATCTTTACGCCGTTAAACGAGAAAACGCCTCATATCGACCATTAAAATTATAAATTTTGAAACCCTTTAATCATTAGGCAAATGATTTCGAAAAGATTTGAAATTTGATTTCTAAACATTTCAAGTGGTATAGATCATGTTCAACGGTGCCGATCGTCGATTCGGAGACTCTATCATTGAAAACAAATGGGTGGCAACGGAGCCTGTTTGCTATTGATAGTATTTTAGCTCAACTCATAATATAATATTAAATTATTATTATTAATTTTTATGAGATTTACAATTTTAGTTGGGCATAGAGTTGATTTGTTGCTAACTCCACGTCCGTGCGTAGCTATTTGTCGATATGCAGAAGATACCGTTTTCGCTCTCCTCCTCTTTCCCTCTTTTTTACGAGTAGAACTGCAAGATAAAAGAGTCCAAAATTTCTCCCTAGTTTTAGCCCTCCTGCCAGAATAGTTGATACGAGCATCGTCTTTTATAGTGTGATTTCACACTGATCTGAGGTTTAGTGTGCATTTTGCTCTCACAATCAGAAGGGAAGAAGAATGTATGTATTTATGTATTAATGTATGTATATATGCATGCACGTACATGTTTGTCAATTTATGTACTACTTGAGTTGGATGACTACTCTGAAAACTACTAACAATTTCTAAAAAGTCTTTCAACTACTTTTCATACCAGCAGAAAAGCAGAAGCTGTAAATTAAATTTTATCTATCCGCTACTAAGCATTAGCGTCAGTATCTTACTTTAGATTTTGCAGTTATTGTGTCAATTCTGGACTTCTCATTTATAATTTTCTTTTGAAAATCGGCTAAAAAAATAATCAATCGTATCTAGCATAGTTGGTTAAGAATTTAATAGCTGGTATTCGAGATTCCAAATTCGTATGTACTGCAACTACCAACTTCCCAAAAAGAAAGCAAAAGGAGATGGAAGGTCCGAGAACAACACCTAGTATTAAATCTCTTGAATCAGTGAAGAAACCTCGCCACCTTTTCCTTTCAGATCTACTGCTTATTTTTCCCATGCTATTTAATGCAACTGCAGCAATAGAATAATAATAACATCTTCCTCAGATTAAAAAAAAAAGGAAAAGACAAAAAGAAAGAACTTACAAAACATTGAGCAGTTCCAATGTCTCGTGGCTCTTCAACTCCTGCAATAAATAAGCATTAATTTACACCACTTTTATCTCTTCAAACCCCCCTTTAATTTCTCCTCACGTTATTCTACAATCTATGACTCGTTTGACCCACCAACTAATAATCATAAATAACAATAATAAATAAATAAACCCAACCCTATCCCCCCATTTTTATTATTTATTTATTTATGAATAATAATAATTATTGCACCCAACCAGTGTGAGGAGCTTTCTTATTCGCTGGGGATACGGTTCCCCACTCCCTCGCTTTTACGTCTCATATGCGTTTTAATCTTTTCTTTCTCGGATAACGACCCAATCCCCAACTCTCCTCCATTTTTGCATGTATAACCCTCACAAAACATAAATTGTATTTTAAAACTTTTTTTTTTAGAGAGATAGATAGCACGCTACCGCTTCGTTCATTTCATTTAGAAATAAATTTAGCTAGAAACGTGAATCAACTAGGATTCAAACTTAAGACCTCGGTATCAACCACCAAGTGCTTAGCCACTTGCTCTAGAGACCGTCGGTATTGTATTTTAAAACTTACATATCTATTCTCTTCAATGTAAGTAGCATATTTGCACACGAGTTTTATCAATATTTCATCTTATTTTGATATTAGAAGTCCAAAAAGATGTCTAAATGATAAAAGGTTTACTCCTAGTTTTTGGACGTATAAATAATAATTTCTCGTACTTGCGAGAAATGAGCAACCATATTTTAATGCTTTAGATGGTTTATATCTTTCATCCTAAAATTTATAAAAATTTAAATAAATTTTAGTTAAAAATATTGACAAGAGTCCAATGCCAAGATAATCCTGATTAAGTCACTAATATAATAAAAATATCTTATGTTTTAATACTAATATTTTTTTAAAAATTAAATTTTAAAAGTATAAGATAAAAATAATACGCGACAACAAATTGGACTTCTCAACGAGACGTGGTTGCAAAGCTCCTCATTTCCATTTACAGAGATATATAATGCTCATGACACTCCTTTTGTAAGGTTCAGCACCCACCTCTCTCTCTCTCTCACTCTCTCTCTCTTTGTGTGTGTCTTCCTATCACTATGAAGCCCCAGACAATGGAAACTTCTTCCGACTTCTCTCGCTTGGGCATCGGAAAGATGGGTTTTGGGTTTGTTTCTAATTCTCTAATCCTTCGCTCTTTAGTTTTAGCTTGGGCCGAGTTATGTTCAAAATAACGTGAGGACGGTTAAGTCGAATCATAGTCGAGCTCCGTTGGTGCTGTGCCAGTACACTTTAAGTGAATTGATTACGTATTTCTGACGGCTTCAGTTTTAGAGATTAATGGTTAGCGTCGGAGATCCCACAAGATGATGATCAAATCAAAGGATTTGAAATGCTAGGTTGTAAAATCAAAATCTTTGGAGTTTTGTGGCGGTGATTAAATCAATGCTGTCGATGGTGTTTCAGATGCAAGCACTACAGGAGGAGGTGCAGGATTCGAGCCCCCTGCTGCAACGAGATCTTCCACTGCCGCCACTGCCACAACGAATCTACTGTAATCACCCCCTCCTCCTATTTATCTCTCTCTCTCTCTCACTCATTTCGTCGAACACTTGATTCGCTTATCATAATTCATTGCTTGTTTGGTCGGATTCGATGATGCTCTTGGCCTAGAAAGATCGGCACGAGCTTAATCGCCAAGCTGTTCAGAGGGTGCGTTTTCTTATTCGAATATTTGTTTGTGCGCTGTCACCTTTTTTTTCCTTTTTTTTTTTTCGTTTTTGTTGCTGTTGTGGGGGCATTTGGAATTGAATCTGAATGTGTTTTCTTTTGCAGGTAATTTGTGTTATTTGCGACACCGAGCAGCCGGTAAGTTTTGATCTTAGTCGTGATGAGAAGTGATGATAATGTAGTTTTGATAGCGACGCAGAGTTATTTGTAGGTGGCGCAAGTGTGCGCAAATTGCGGGGTCAATATGGGGGAGTACTTTTGCGAAGTGTGCAAATTCTACGACGACGATGTGAGGATTGTTCTTTCTCTTTTCGTCTCGTATTGCTTTCTTTTCTCTGGAAAAGTATGTTTGTCTTGAATTGTCATCTTGTTTGATTATGATGTTGTGTTTCGATGTAGATTGACAAAGGACAGTATCACTGCAACGATTGCGGCATCTGCAGGTTAGGTTTCAGCTTGGTCCTCAACCATTTAGTTGCTACAATTTGGTCCCTAGCCTTTGCATTCTGTTTTAATCTCACCTCTTTCAAAACCGTCGTTTAGTTAATTTGATATTGCAACTCATTGGAAAAAGTGAAACTTTGCGAATCTGATAATATTTTGGAACCAATCTGAAACTATCCTAATTGGCTGAGGACTCGGTGATGCAGTTTACTTATGTTCGATTCTTTTTTCTCGAAGGAATTTATTATCTCCAATTATATTAAGAAAATTACTGATGTTGAGCTAATTCCTTCTGTGATATCCTTAAACAGAGTTGGTGGCAAGGAGAGGTTCTACCACTGCGAGAAGTGTGGTAAGTATTATTTCATTCTGATGCTTGGGTTTAATTTGAACGAGTAACCAACCAAGAATATAGTCATAAGTTTGAGAAGTTTGAATTTGGCGAAATTTTCAACGAAGTCCAAAAGAAGTACAACAGCTATAGATACATGTATGTAAAGAATACGTGAGAAGTATTTTGGTACAGTTTTAATTTTATTCAATTTATTTATGACCCAAAATTGTGTGTTAGTGAATATCTTTATAACTGTGTACCAGTGAATATTTTGGTGAATTAGTCGGCCAACTATAAGATGTAAGTATGGATAGGAGATGTTAGATACTTACGATGTTATGATTTTGCGCTTTTATATTAGAAGTCCAGCTTTCTTTACCAAGATTGCTACAAACTGGTTTACCTTCAAGAGAGAATTTGTTCTGTTGATTATATACAGGATCCTGCTACTCTGTTGGCTTGCGTGATAATCATCCGTGCATTGAAAACTCGATGAGACACCACTGCCCCATTTGTTATGAGGTGTGTAGCAACTTCTTTTTAGAATTTTTAAAATTTAAGGATTTCTTACTGCTAGAATCTGTGATGCAGTACCTGTTTGATTCTTTGAAAGAAACAACAGTTCTCAGATGCGGCCATACGATGCATGCTGAATGTCTTTACGAGATGATAAAGCATGAGAAGTAATTTCCTTGTTGCCTTTGAATACTCTGTACCACACGTCTTTTATAAAGTTCTGCTTCTTAAGAAAACAAACGATGGTTTCTGTAATGATTTTTGGTTTTCACACCCAGGTTCTCTTGTCCTATATGCTCCAAGTCAGTTGTTGACATGTCAAGGATGTGGAGGACGTTGGATGAGGAGGTACAAAAGACTTTTTTAATTTGATATTGATTTTTTATCAAATGGTGTTGCATGATTCGCTTTTGTTGTAGCATTAATCTTTTGGAGATTTATGACGACTAGTTGGCCCATCGCTGCATTTGCCCTTCTTTTCACTTTCTTGAATAGTTCATTTTAGGTAACTAGGTTGTTGGAATGAACTTTGGCATCGCACTCAGAAGCAATTTAAACCCTTAATTTAGCATTCAATGATAGTTTACGCCAAACTATGTTAGTGATTTCTTATACATGTAATCATCCACTGTTTTAGCTTAATTTTACCTTTTCCTGGTAGTTTGGAAATGAACACATTGGATTTGCTCAGGGTCTTGCGAATCTTTTCCTCATCGTGGCACCTTCGAAAATAAGATATTCTTTGATTATTTTACAGATCTCTTAACATTAAAAATCAAGTTCTAAAAACTTCTACTATGGTTTGCGTTTTATTTTCTTGGTTTCTTGAATGATCTCTCTTTTTAGGCAATTAAGTCTCTTTAAAGTCTTCCACAATCTTATATACACTGCTGATGTATATGTGGATTTCTCTTCATGTTTGAAGACTACCTCTCATATTGTTACATTAGTTTATGTACATGGTTCAAACATTGAACCAAAAGATTCACTTTCTGCAGATAGAAGCAACAATAATGCCAGAGAATTATCGCTACAATAAGGTCTGTGATTTTTCTCCTCTACTTTTTAGATATGGCACTTGTTGACTTGAATTGGTAGATATAATCATCTAAATAGTGTCTATTCAGACTGGTTTTTGGAATAGCTTCTCTTCACCGAGAAGCAGCATCAAGGCATATTGCAAGCATGGAGTTGGAAGCTTATGGTGTGGCTGGAAGCTAAAATGACTTCTAGGCCCCGAAAGCAGAAGCTTCTTTAAGCTTCTCATGCAGCAGCTGGAAGCTACTAGGCAATTTTGAAATGAATAACTGTTAGTCTTTTTATGAACAACTCTATTTAAACAACACTTACTGCAAAAGCTCTAGTCAGGCAAATTAGGCCCTTATTTGAGTGTGGCGATGCCATGTAGTGTATGTATCAAATTGACAGAGTTCCTAAGTACCAGGCTAATGACCATGTTTTCAACCATCCGTTTTGATTCTTATTTTTGTACAGAAAGATTAGCTTTAGTTGAACACAACCATCTTTTTCTTCTTTTTTTTTTGCATTTCCTCTCACGCAACACTTAAAAATAGTACCCCTTCAGCCTTGGCACACAACTGAAAGCCCTAACAGGAACTGATCCATCTGCAAGCTTCTGATGAAGTCTATATAACACAAAATTTTCTTTTCCGAGTGGTATTAATTATTACATTTATTTGTTTACTACTTTGTAGGTGTGGATCCTCTGCAACGATTGCAACGACACAACTGAAGTATTCTTCCACATTATCGGTCAAAAGTGTAGCCACTGCCAATCCTACAACACTCGCGTGGTTCCTCCGCCGGTGCTCCCTCATTAGATGAAGTGTAGTCCAAAGAATTATGCATTGATGCTTGCTTTGGTGAAAGGACGAAAAGACGAAAAGGCGGAAACAAAGAAGATGAGTGTGCTGAGATAGCCGTTTGTTATGTTATACAATATTGCTCTCATTTCATATAGCAGTGCATTACTACAGTATTTGAACTCTGTATTGAAGTATTTCTTGTACTACAGCTTAATACGATGAACTTGTGAAATAATGGCTCATCAGTTGGTTCTCAGAGTTTTTGTATCGTGTCTCGTCTCAAACTACAACATTATTTGTTCTCTGCAACCTCCCCAATCCGATCCGCACAAAAAAGGACATGTGATTTTTTTTTTTTTTTTAACTCCGATACAGTATGTCTAGTAACAGAGAGAGATTATTTCGCAGATTATGTTTATAGATAATAAGAAAATAAGTTGACAAAGCATGCGTTGCATAAGATCACTTCAACATTACTGAAGAACCAACTTACACAGTCATTATAGAAAGATCACCATCTCTGTATAACCTCATAACACTTCCATTTATTTAGAAGCAGGATGAATATCCAAATGGTAAGATCACAACTTCTCATTGAATACTCGATTCATAGTAAACTATTTCAGAGGCTTCTCTCTTCAGCAGGTTGATGATACTCATGCCCTTGGAACAATGTAACCTGAATCAGGAATAAAGATACCACTAGTATAAATCATGCTTAATACAACAAACCAAACCAAACCAAACCAATGCTAACTAAGTGATGTTTAATGAAACAACATGGATATACAAATAAGGTAACATATATACCTCCGCAATTCGTTCCCTTTGCAATTGGCCGACCGCATTTCTGCGCGACCGACACAAACTTTTTCATGCTGATGATCCTCAGATAGTAGGGGCTGATGTCGCGGCAGATGCAGGGCACATCTAGTATCAGAAGTGTAGTGCAGCACGAGTCCGGGGGATCTGTTGGCTCGCCTTCCTTCTTTATCCACGGCCTGCAGGAGCGCAATAGCCTTCTCAGGTGCCCGTGACATATTTTCGACGACCTCACCTGCGGTTCCTCATCCACAGACAATTCGGCCGCCACGGCTCGGCAGCTGTGAAGAAACAAGACTGTAGCAGCTATTGCCAGGGCCAAGAACAAGCACTTGGCATTCACTCTTTCCATATTTGATCTCTTGTTAGTACTTGAAATTTTTGGACTTTTAATTTGTACTCTTCTCTCTAGTGATGTGTATCTATATGTATATATGTTTTGGTTCTGTGATGTATACATAGCTAAGATTTTTTTAAAATTTTTTTGGCTATTTTTAAAGGATTTGTATATCTGGGATTTGGCTTCATTAAGTAGTAGTAAGGGATTCCCACCCAAAGAGTAGATATGGTAATCTGTGTGTGTGTGTGTGTGTGTGTGTGTTGTTTTTTTTTGGTGAACTGATATATCACTTGGATTGTGTGAATCTCATTTGACTAAAACAAGTTGGGGAAAATGCAGGAAACACCCAGGAATATATCAAGAAAAATGAAACTAAGCATAAAACTCTTCTTAATTTTCATATAAGTTATTATTTATCCTTTTTAATAAGTTTAGTTAAAGAGTTACTCAAATCTTTACAAGTTTAATTAGTTATTCTATGTAATTTATGAAACTATAAAATCTAAACCAAAACTTTATATTCGAAGAGTCATCAAATTAGTCAAATTAAATAAATTGAAAGGTTAGATAATAAAATCAAAATTTTGAAATACTTAGTAGTCGAATCAAAATGGTTTATAGTTCAAATAATTTTTATATATTTTAACCTATTTTATATGCAGCACGTCTTTAAAGTAACTACAATAAGTTGATTATTGAAAGACGAGAGAAAATATATATAGAAACTATTTTCCTCTTCTTACTATATAAGATACCCATGCTTTGGCTTTTGAAATGATATTTAAGAGTTTTTTTAAAATATTTTATGAATGATAAAAAATTAAAATTGGAGTAACGTGGTAACACCACTAAGATTGAAGGGGAATTTTTTATATTTAATTTTCAAAAGTGCAAAAAATCAGTAACACTAATTTTTTTTAAAATTGTTCAATAACACTATATGCACTCCTAAAAAGTAGATAAAAGTAAAATGCATGATAAAATAATTATTTTCTTTTAACAGTGTGTAAAATCTATAATATTGTAATTAAATGTTCACATAGTTTTCCAATCTACTCCTCCGAGTGGACACTGCAACACTCCTAATTTATTTATTTATTTATTTTTGAGAGAAAGATAGTAAGTTGCCGATTTTTTTTTATTAGAAATAAATTCAGCATAAAAATATGAAGCACTTAGATTTCAAATTTAAAATATTAGAACTAATCGTCAAATTCTTAGCTAAATATGTTAGGTACACTAAGTAATACTTCTAATTTAATGAAGATATACATACACAAGTACATAAGTTCATGAATAATAATAATAATACTATATATACTGTAACTCCCCTACTAGTCTCACATCGGATGGTATATTGATTCCGATCAGTTTATATGAGGTATCGCACGCTAGTAATAATAGCTGGACT
The DNA here is from genome assembly GCF_001540865.1 of Ananas comosus. NCBI lineage: Eukaryota > Viridiplantae > Streptophyta > Magnoliopsida > Poales > Bromeliaceae > Ananas > Ananas comosus. The sequence continues at coordinate 1,773,766 of NC_033624.1, forward strand.
TAAGCATTTTGAGCCGGTTGTTTGGGTCTAACCAGTTATTATCGATGGCAGGTTGGATCGTTACATTTGGTATCAGAGTCGAATATTAGCCGGAAGTGTGAGAGCTAAATGCTATACGGGGTAAAGTGCTATACTAACGGATTTGGTGGGAGCCACCTCTTGAACCTGTAGGAGCCACCTCTAGAATCTCACATCGTCTGATAATTATGGTCCTGATCTATTTATCTGTCTGGGTTTAGACCTGACGAGGACGTCAGGGTCTAAACAGAAAGAGTTTGTAACGCCTCCCAATAATCCCACATCGGGTGGGATACTGATGTAAATGACAGAGGGAAGTGAAAAATTGGATTTTGTCGGAAAAGTTTTATATAATTTAGCCATATACTTTTATATAAAATTGAAATGTATTCAAATGGATTGATATTGACGGCTATCTAGCGATATTAGATTAAACTTTTTTTTTTAGAGAGATAGGTACGTAGCACGCTACCCACTTCATTTATTTCATTTAGAAATAAACTTAGCTGGAAATATGAATCAACTAGGATTCGAACTTGGAACCTTAGATACCAACTAGATCTTTGTCACTTGCTTTAGGGATTGTGGATGATATTAGATTAAACATTCTAGAAAAAGAAATATGTAGTTAAATATTTCTCCGTATTCTCATTAAGACCGTACAACTTGTATTGTAGTTGTATTATTAGAAAAATAAAATATTTTTTTGTTGTACTTTTTCTCTGTACGTAATGCTCCCTTTGTGTAATTCCAAACTAATTAAGGGATAGAGAGAGAGAGAGAGAGAGAGATGATTTCGCCAATCCATTGTTCTAACGAAGAAGATTATAGAAACTTTAGGAAACCACCCATACATATATATAAAGATCATCAATCCCAAAATAACATCACAACTTCATAAAAAGCAGGAAGGAAAAAACCAACAATTAAGATTACAACTGTTGATTGAATTTATACTTTAAAAGCCACAGTAAATTATTCTGAATTATAAAAGGCCTCTCTCTCTCTCTCTCTCTGTGTGCCAACCAACTTGATTGATACTCAAATCATGGGAACCGTATAACCTGAAACACAGGCAGTGATATCATTAGTAATACCAAAAAAAGAAACAACACTACTTTAATTGTGTTTAGTAGAAGTTATTGAGTAACTAATCTTACTTCCGCATTTGGTTTTGCTTCGAATAGGCTTTGCGCACTTCGCCGCGACGTACGCGAGCTTCGCCATATCGATCTTCTTCTCGAAGCGCGGGGGGATACTTTGGCAGATGCACAGCATATCTATCGTCTGAATGGTGCGGCAGCAAGGGGCTGCAGGATCGACATGCTGATCCGTGCCCTTCTTTATGCACTTCTTGCAACTGGACGCAAGGTTTTTCAGATCTCCTTTGCAAAGCATCGACTTCTCCGGATCATCATACGACGACGATAACTCCGCTGCAGCAGCAGCAGCAGCAGCAGCTCGGTGACTGTGAAGCTGCAAGACTGAAACGACTAATGCCAATGCCAAGAACAAGCACTCAATCTTCACTTTTCTCATCTTCACACTTATTTCTACTTTTTTAAAGAAAACAATGGACCTTGTTGTTAGTGATTTTTTGTGTGTGTGTGTATTTGGATGTGTGATATGAATGAGGAGGAGTTTTATGTGTATTTATAGGTGTTATTGGCGGCAAAGAGGGAAATATATATCTGGGAATTGTAACTGTATCTGAGATTTGGCCTCATTGAATGAAGTGGAGGAGAGAATATATAGTAGAGCAAAGGATATTTGCCCAAGGAGCTGTCGCCAAATGGTGGAAAAAATAGATTTGTGCAAATGAAGCGTGGATTGTGTGAATCTCATTCAATTAAAATCGCATATTTTTTTTGCCTTAAGAATTAATATTATATATATTTCTGAGCGTAAATGAAAGTAGAATTAATACGATTGAACAATAAACTATATTATCAAGAGATCATTTAAACAACTTAATTAATTATAGAATGATATATGTAAACCCCAAACATAGTAACTACGTACTCTCATATATTCTTAAAAATGGGTTGGACATAGCATTTTTCTTTATTTAGTGAACGTGTGGAGAATATAAGTTCATGAAGGAGTTTGTTTTAGATGTGGAAACAGATTATTTGGTGATAGCTTGTATTGTATGTGGTTAATTTTGTATTAGTCAACACGACATAAAGATTGGAAATAATCTGCTCTCCAAGGAGCTGATTGGAGCCATGATTAATCACTGCATTAAAATTAAAATTTAGAGCTTTGGATTTGAGACTACAAATTAGCCAATCTCTACCTTATTCACAAACAAATTTTGGACTACAATCAGGGGAAAAAATAAAAGCAACTTTTCTTTTTCAATCTGGGTGCTAGGATTGAGTATGGATCTCTCCGAAGTGATCACAAGTGGATAAACTAGTGATTTATCAACATATATGACTTGTTCTTACGAATTATATCGACCATCTAATAAAAACCTTCATATGTTAAGTGAATTGAGCTTAGTCAAGAGAATTTTGACCCACTAGTAGTAGGGTCAGATTTAACTTGTTCTTACATATTTTGAGGGGTTTGCATGCTATTTTGCATTATGTTTCTTAATATTATCTCCAAAAACTTTCTTTTTTTTTTGATTTTTTTGATTAAACAGGGATATATCGTATTTGAAAGCATAAATAGGTACATAGGCGAGATTACACGGGTCCAAAAACTTTTGTAATCACATTTTCTTTTCTTTTTTTTATTTTTGGCATAGATGCCCCTTCGAAATTCAAATGCGTGTGTTCACGTGTACACCTCGAATTTGCATCTACTAATTAGCCTATACAAGACATATATACTTTTATATAAAACTAAAATGTATGTATTCAAATGGATTGATATTGACGGCGATCTAAGATATTGGGTTAAATAGAGTTGGAAAAGAAATATATAGTTAAATACTTTTCCGTTATATTCCATGCAAGAGGACCGTACAAATTGCATCGTAATTATATTATCCTGCAATAGAATACCTTTTATCGTACGTAATGCAGATCCTCTTATAATTCCAATCTAATTAAGGAAGAGGGAGAAAGAGATAGAGAGAGATGATTTTGCCATCCATTAATTGCTCTAATTAAGAAGAATATAGAAAGTTTAGGAAACCACCCACACATACATATATAAAGATCACTTATAATCCCAAAGTAACAGCACAACTTCATGATAAAACAACTTCATGAAAAGCATTTAGGAAAAACTAACAATTAAGATTACAACTGTTGATTGAATTAGTACTTTCTAAGCCATAGTAAATTATTTCTGAACTAAGGCCTATCTCTCTCTCAGCCAATTCTTGATTGATGCTCAAATCATCGGAACCGTATAACCTGAAACACAGGCAATATTGATATCATTAGTAAAACCACAAAAAAATAAAAACAACAAACTATGCTAAGTAATGGTGTTTAGTAGAAGAAAATGAGTAGCTAGCTAGGCTTACTTCCGCATTTAGTTCCGCTTGGAATCGGCTTTTCGCACTTCTCCGCGATGTACACGACTTTCTCCATATCGATCTTCTTCTCGAAGCGCGGGGGGATACTTTGGCAAATACACAGCAAATCTATCTTCTTAACGGTGCGACAGCACGCGGGCTTGGGATCGACCTGGTCTGTGCCCTTCTTTATGCACTTCTTGCAACTGGACAACAGTTTCTTCAAATCTCCGTTGCAAACCACCTCCTTCGCCAGTTCCTCGTCGTCCGATAACTCCGCTGCAGCAGCAGCAGCTTGGTGACTGTGCAGCAGCAAGAATGTAACAACAATTGCCAAGGCCAAGAACAGGCACTGAATCCTCATTTTTCCCATATCCACTTGTTAATTAGTGCTTGAAATTTTTTTCTTTTTGGAAACTTGGTATGAGTGATTTCTTTGTTTTCTCCCTTTTTGTTTGTTTGGTTTGTGTGATGTGAATGAGGAGTTCTATATATGGGTATTTATAGGTGTTATTAGTGGCATAGAGGAAAATATCTGCATGGGAAGTATAACTGTATCTGAGATTCGGCCTCATTGAATGAGGTGGAGGAGAGTAGTAGAGGATGGAGACAAAAGCCAAGGATTTTTGCCCATGGAGCTGTTGCCAAATGGTGTAAAAAATAGATATGTGAAAATGAAGCTTGGATTGTGTGAATCTCATTCAATTAAAACCGCATCTTTTTTAATTTCTAACTTAAGAATTAATATTATATATATTTTTTAGAGAGTAAATGAAAGTAGAATTAATACGACTGATAAACCATATTATCAAGAGATGATTTATATAACTTACATAATGGTGTGCATGTAACGCTCAAAAATAGTAACTACTCTCATATATTCTTAAAAATGGGCTGGACATAGCATTATTCTTTATTTAGCGAGCTTGTCAAGAATATAAGTTCATGAAGGAGTTTGTTTTAGATGTTGAAACAGATTATTTGGCGATAGCTTCTGTTGTATGTGGTTAATTTTGTATTAGTCAATATGAAATAAAAGTCGAGAAATTCTGAACAATGATTAATTAGGAATGTCAATCGATATGGATATTCGAAATATTATTCGAATCCGAAACCGAAATATTATTTACCAATCCCGAACGCGAACCTGATCCGAACCCGAACCCAAACCCGAATAAATTATATATATACATAATTTATTTTTATTTATCTATATAATATATAAAATTTTTAATAATTTTTATTTCTTAGATTTTCATTCAACGGTATGAATTTTTAAAACCCGCCGGATTCAAGTACCGATACAGGTTTTAATTTGGTTTTCGGGTTCGGATTCGAATTTTTAAAAATCCGACCCAATGCAGACCCAGTTGACATTGTTAGTTCAAGAAGCCGCCAAAGCCTGGTCCCAAAATTGGAGCCCAACCAGGCAAAGGCCCACGATCCATCTATCTAACTTCTCCTGTCACAATGCTACAGGAAATTTAAAGAAGAAAAGGCAAACAAAATGTGGCATGGCATGCATGAAGAGAGAGTCAAAGCTGTTTCTAGCGTAAGTGACAAAAAGTTTAATAGTTAGTATCTACATTAGCGTAGGCAACTACTGCTTATTTCTGAAATCTCCTTCAACTTAGAACTATTTTTGTTTAATTGATTTTAATCAACTAACATAGAAATCTTTTTAAATCCAACAGTAATCAATCTAAATTTAATAAATTAATTATTTTTATCAAATTAACAAAAATAGAATCGAGTTTAGTTTTCAAAGGCATCAGAGGTCTCGAGAGGAATTGAAGCTTTTATAAAAGTTGGTGTACAACGCAAGATAAGCCCAGATTTTAAAAAAAAAGATCCGAAGTTCAGAAAAAGCGAAAAAAAAAAATCCGAAGTTAGGGTGCCAAAACATGAACTACTGAATTCTCCCTCTATACAAAATGAAAGGTATTCTTTACATGCAAATGACCAAAACACATGTTCTTCCATCTGATGCAAAACCATCAGAAGTATTAAGATAAAACATGCCCCGATTAGTCGGGGCCGTCGCAGGAGACCACTTAACAATCTCAACTACTGTAGCATAATGCACTGTCCAGATCGGAGTCAACCAGAATCATGTTTCGGCGTTATTTATAACTGCAATAGGAATCCAAGTGTCATGCCGACAAGTGCCATGAATATTGCAAACGATAAAGGAAAGCCGACTTGAGCCCGTGCTGCACACTTCCTTTTCAGAAATACCTGAACGAATTGGGGATGGTATAAGAGACCAAGAGTATAAAACAAGAGAAAAAGAATGAACTGGAAGTAAGAAGAACGTAAATTGTAAGACATTTTTAAGTAAATACTATGTCTACAATCAATCATATTGTGGATCAGAGGCTGATTGACAAGACTGGCTTTCATGTCTTTTTCTTGTGTGTGTGTGTGTGCGCGCACGCGCACGCGCTCGGGGTGATTCAGCAATGTCCTCTTTTAGTCTTCTCATTGTTTGTTTAGGACCCATTGCTGCAAAGCATCATACCTTGACATCCTTATACTTTGACCAGAGTTCCTTTTATACCATGTTTCACTCTTAACCATAGGAAGGTGACACTCTTTAACTTTTTAACACTACATAGAATAACTCACCATATCTCGTTGCAACTTATCCCTCTCCTGAATGGTTGATTTGTTCTCTTCCCTCAGCCTAAAGATCATCTGCTCAGCCTGCAAAGATGGGCAAGTACCTTAGATTGTGCAGATCTTGTTTCAAGATGTCTTCTCTGAAGTGATCACAAGGAGATAAAAGGAGAAATAATTGGGTAAAAATAATCAACTAAGCAGTTGAATAGCTTTGTTAATTGCTTAGATGCCCCGCCCATGCATATCTCACATTACCTGCTCTAACTGATGACATATATGTATTATTCCTAAGCATGAATCCTTACTAAAAGTAACTAAACCACGATATTTACCAGATTTCAAGGTTGGCAACAAGGAATAATACTACCTATTTAATATCAAGGCCGTTGTTGCATTAGAACAAAAAAGAAAACATAAACCGCCGCTTGATCAACTGACCTCATCTAGCTTTGATTCAAGATTGTTAAGCTTTGCCTTCATATTCTGAACATCTTCTGTAACCTGCAAAGGAAAACAGCAAGTTGAAGAGATAAGCAAAAGAACCACATTTATAATTTGTTCAAACTGAATCTTTACCACAAATGGATTTTCAGCTTGAATTCATGCAATCAAGCACAACAATTACCTTCATACTAATTTAACAGAATTGAGGTAACATGCAATTATCACGCTGAAATGAAGCTTGAATTTTTCCCATATAAAGAGAACAAAAGAATGAGAAAAACAAAGAGAAGAGATCTTACATGTGACAGGTGAAAGTTCTCAACTTTGCTCAATGCTTTATCAGTTGAAACAGAAGTTTCTTTCGAAACAGGACTCTCCTTCAAAACAACAGAACTTTGTTTTAAAACAGTAGGAATTTCTTCTGGAATAATTGGAGTTTCTCTAGTTTGAGTTTCTTGAGTTTCTATAGCTGGAGTTTCTTTCACAACAGGAGTTTCTTTCAATACAGGAACTTCAAAAGCTGGCTCCTGATTCAAAGCTCCATTAATAGGTTGTAATACTGGAGAGTGTGGTGGGCTAATAAGGACAACCCTCAATTTACTCTCTTCAATATATCTGCCAGTTTCTTTGGAGAACTGCAAAATGAAAACCAGTGAGATTCATAAGAGGGAAGAGAAAGGAAAAAGAAACGATTTGAAACAATGATCTATGCACTTACGAAAGCAGGTACAATGTCCTCATCTTTACTACCGTATGGGACAACAGTGCACTGAACCAGGAACTTATCTTTCAACTGCATATCAGGTGGAGCTGTCCGCTGCGCTTGCATAGTAACTAGATTGAAATGAATGAACAAATTATGAACAAGCAATGAAGCAACCATGAAGAAGGAGGTCCATTCTGCTTGAATAATAACTTGAGAGAGTTAACAAGAGAAAGCACAACAAATATGGTAACGTTCCCAGAGAAAGAAATAAATTATAAGTTTATTTTGAGGGCAACAATGAGAGCTGACAGTAATGCGAGGAATTATTTACTGGCATTAACTACTCAATAAGAAATTTGGAACAGACGCTTCGTGAACCGTATGACATAATCTTCTTTTGTTTTCTTCCTCCGATGGCAAACACATTTTTGTTGTTTAATCATTTTTCTAGTTCAACTCCTCATCATTGCACCATAGATACAAATCATTTTTGAGGGTTTATGTAACACTAGATACCTTTCACCCAAAACAAAACAAAAGAATGATAGAGACTTTTTTGGTGCCTCATAGTTTTTTGTACTGCAGTGCAAGAAGTCCAGTCAAACCAGTTAAAATATAAATTAGAATGAGGTAAGAACCGCATGGATTAACTACGAGGGTCATGGAAGACAAAGTCAAAAATAAGATATCTTAAAGCTACAAGATTATATGATCAGCACAACATAAAGTAGCTATCATATTATCTGAATGTATTGAGAGTAAATGGGACATCTCCAACTGATCAAGATGCCTTCCAATTAGCAAGAAGTTTCAGCTTCTTTAACAGGAGTCTCCAGTTAAAGTACAAGAGTGAAAACAGTAATACAAGTAGATTCTACCTGTAAAATCACATGTCGACCTCGGAAATATGATCCCTGTATTTGGCCGCACGCAATACCTCTTGGGAGATGTAGTTTTAACCTGGACAATGTAAGATTAATTAGATCCCGAATTCACGATGCTACAAGCAAAATACAAAATTGCACTATATGATTGTGATGATAAAAATTATTGATGAACATTGCATAGACTAAATTCAATCATAAGCCAATGCTAATAAGACAGTAATTTTTAATGCGAAGAGAAAGACAACAGAAACTATAAGAAACATGATGATTGAGCAATTACAGCTGAAAGAAAATCAGGAAGAGTGGTAAATTAGAACTTCAGATTTTGAAATACAAAAATTGAGAAGTTTGCAATAATCATAAGGTTTTACAAGGGACGGCTCAAACTACAAAACAAAACATATAACATATGGACTTCTGCAGGTCCTTCCAGTTGTATGTTCTAAAATGTAAATGTGAAGAGAAGGCAAAGAGAGAGAAACATGAACCTTGAATGCAACATATTCATTGGATTTATTAGAAAGCTGGATAGAACACGAACTTTGCTTCTTCAATTCAACTAGCAACAAAAAAAGCACTATTTTTGTCAGTCATAAATCAAGTTATAAAATGGACACCGAATCCTGATTCCTTGAATAGAAAAAAGATTCGGAAGAAAAGCACATTAAGATAAAATGTTCATGATCTCTGGATTCTCGGCTGATACAACAAGTAAATAAGCATACGACCTGAGAGGATAGCAGAAAAAAATTAGCACCAAGTGAACAGCACTTCCGTAATATTGGCTAAACCACTTGACATAGTATCCATGGGTGAGTAAAAAGCTATTAATAAAGCAAGATTTTTAACAAGTGCAAGCTTCTGCAGCATATCCATTACCGCTAACAAAAGTCTCAAAATTTCCTAAATTGAGTTAAAAAGGACTCTTCCCCTGTTTTCCATATCTAGAATGTGGAACGGATACTGATTATAATTTGTCAGCATGAAATACTGATACGCAAAGTTATGGGATAGGTATCAGAGTCAACTGGATACGAAAGCATCAGAGTGTCTTCCTCAAGCAAGCAAAGAGCAACTCATTCTTGCCCATGCTTACCCTTTTAGCTCGCTGCACACTTTTATTCTTTTCTGACAAAATCTATTTCCATTTTGAATGCACTTCCTTTGCTACTCTCTTTTTTTTCCCATTCAAATACATGCTTCAATATTATAAACGTATATATCTTACTTGCAACATTTATTACGACTGTTTAATTGCTATTCGCGACCAGCATGTGTCAAGACAGTTTGACCTCTCCAAATGGAAAACCAAAGCAAGTAGACCAAGGACGCCCAAGCAAAGAGAAAAATAACGAAAAATTATATAGTTGCTCTGATTTCAAAACTCTGACCCACAGAATATGAATGGTTAAGGAAACAAAGAGATGTTACAATTGCAACAAAGAAAACGCTTTTTGTTAAGCAATTGGTGAAAAATATTACAACTTTTTGATGTAGGATATATGATACTTGGATGGAAGTTTTAAATGAGTAGTCGAAAGATAAAGAGTACAGCTCTTTCTTCACCACTAATGGATTTCTTCTTTCTCCAACGTAATATGTAAACGTCGTCAAAATCGGCTGTATATTTCCAAAAAGGCACAATTTATCATTTACTAATACAATCCTTAATATGTCCAAATTCCTCTCCCAATCACCCCTCTGATACAGAAGAACAATAAATCTTACAAAAAAAATTTAAACAGTTGTAACAAATCATCAATATATCAATCCTAAAGCATTTACTTTAACAAATTTTACTCCTAATATTCAATCAACTCACACTACGCAAATTGCAAAGTGATTCGAGAACAATCCTACAAAATTAACCCAACTATATACCATTATCACCATAAATTCCCAAAACCAAATCAAATAACAACAACAGCCTAACACCACAAGAATCAGCTCCACTCCTCAATCCCCAATCCCCCCCCGAAGCGTTCGCTCACATAAAACACAACTAAATCACCGATCGCTATTAAAAAAAAAACACAGAATCTCGCACCAACTTACAAGTAAACTTGAGTTCCCGAGGTTGGATCTCCACGAGATCTTGCCCCATCTCTACGCTCGACAAACACCTCGTTTGATCCCGATCCAGAGGCCAGCAGAAACGGAAGTGAACGTCTCTTGACTAGTAAGCGAAGGGGATCGATCACGACCTCCCGGCCATGGAAATGTCTACCCTAAATAGTGCTCGAGATGGGGAGAGGAGGAGGAAGGAGACGAAGAGGAAGGAGACGAAAATGGCGAAAGGGGTGAGAATCCCCCAAATTGGAACTGAATTTGAGAGAAACGATGATGCTTCCGACACTTTTATTGCTCTCGGAAATTAGAGAGGATGGGGGGGCGGGATCGAAGTGAATTTTACTGCACGACTTGCCGTTACGGCGTTACCACAGTAAAACAGGATCCGGAGATTTGGCGCTTCGGTGAAACACGGTAGAAATCAAATGAATATTCGACACGTGTAATGAAGGTGGGACCCACATCTGGGTTTTGAATTTTCGTTCGGTGAGAAAGATCGGACGGTAGGGAGAGGCCGGGCACCGGATGGTCCGTTTCTTTACTATTACGTTAGTTTTCGTGTTTTTTTTTAACACCGTAATTTTGTTTTGTCACAGAAATTTTAGCTTAAATTTAAATTTTTTAATTTGAATTGGGCGGTGGGAAAATTACTTGTGTCGTAGGGACTGGTGGAGGCGGTTGCACCAGTCGCCTGTTCCGGACGAGAAGCGACCGGTGACCGGCACGTGTCCTTTTCGTCCCCGTCAAATGACGATTTTGCCCTCCGTGATTCGGGATACGTACCGTCATTTGAAGGGTAAAACGGTAATAGCAGCGATATATGGGTTTGGTGAGCACGTCGTTGTAGGTTGCTCCATCGTCGTATGTAGGAATTGAAGTGTGGTGGTTGGGGGTTTAGACGACCAGAGAGAGAGAGAGAGAGAGAGAGAGAGAGAGGTTGTTTTCTTACGGGTGAGAAAGAGAGAGAGAGAGAGAGAGAGAGAGGTTGTTTTCTTACGGGTGAGAAAGATTTCAATGATGTGGACTACAAAAATTGACGTGTGGACTACAATATGTGGATTGGAAAAATATTAAGCTCCAGCACCGGTTGTGGAAAAATTGCTATAACCTTAGATACCGTTTGGTTCGGATATAAGTAAGAACTAATTATTACAGGTATAGGTACAAGTATGGGGATAAAAAAAATAGTATTTGGATGAAAATTAGGTTGTTCCCGGGAATAAGAACAATTTTAGATAATTTTATATAAAAAATGAAAATGTTGGTAGGGATAACCGAGAATTACTATTCTCAAGTAAAAAAATTAGTGTTTGGATATAAAAAGGGGGATAAGGGCCTATTCCTATCCCTATCCCCTAACCAAACGCTGCCTTAGTCTTTCACACTCACTCATCATCGCTTACTCTAGTTGATTATTATTTATTAAGAATTTATATTTAACTTCACTTTTGAAACATAGAATCAGAAATAACAATTTAATAGAGAACATCCTTGATATATACAAAACTGTTTTATTTGCTGTTCATGACAGTAGCTTCAGAATTATATGAACAATGAATGAAATGCTTTCACGTCAAGAATCATCTCTGTAGCTAGATGGAGAGATTTCACGACCTGTATTTATAAGTCTCTGTAGCCTGCAATTATAGAAAAATAAACAAATAATTAAAAATAACAACATATTCCTCCATTTAACCAACTTATTGCAAACTCAAAAATTGAACATACTAGTGGCAACCACAAAAAAAAAGAAAATGCACCTAAAGTATTGTTTAATTAAGTATTAATTTGGCACAAATTTAGAAAACACTAAATTGAAATCCTTTTAACAACTTTTTCAGGTCTGCAGTGAGGTTCGAAATTCAGAAGTTAAGCTTCTTTTTCAATCTAATAAATATCATTTTTTTTTTCCCTCCGAGGCTCTAACTGCTTTGTCTCTGTAGCTTAGTTTATCAATTCAATAAATGAAGTGGGTAGCGTGCTACCTTTTTTCTTAAAAAAAAATTAAATATCATATTTTTTTTATTTTTTACTGAGCAAATTTTTGGCATTTTTTATTACCAAGTTTAGTGTTAAAAAGACTGCAGGTAGGAGCAAAAGCAAAGGTTTTTTTTGGGAACTAAACATGTTTTTTATTTTTTTCTTATTTTGTATGTGACCAGGAAGTAGTAAAATTCTACATATTGTCTTGTAGGGGATCTACTAACTATTGCTGATGAAGCCAAAAGCGCCTCTGTGGTTGGATAATTCTGGTTGCGGAGGAGAATCGGCCAATTAGGCAGTTTAATTAAGCGAGTGGTTGGAACTTTAATTTGATTTGGATTAGCTTAACCCAAGTCAACAACAAAGGATTTTGATCAACTACAACATATAGTACTTAATTTCTTTTTGGATTTAGTTGTCTTATAACTGGGACCAAGCTGAAACATTTGTTTATTTTGTTTAAAAATTAAGCAGTTAATTGAATAGCAGTAGTAGGATTCTGCAGTTTGTGTGCAAATTTTCTAACTATAATATTTTATTTCAGAAGCAAAACAAATTAAATCATGGATAATGGCCCAAAATTTATCTCCTTGGTGCTTGTAAAGTCACTTTATCTTTCGATGCTTGCACATTTTTTGACCACCAGATTTTTCTGGTAGTTCATAAAGAATATTTTATGATACACGTATATACACTTATGATGTGCACGCATTAAGGTGCCTACTCAAAAAACTTTCTCCGTGGATCTCAAATTGTTCTTAGATTGATTCCAACACACAAATATGATGTTTTAAAAGGAGAGAAACAAAGACTTCGCACTTTTAGAAGCATCTTTTGTGAGTGTTATCATGGATATTGTATTCTAATTATGAAAAGCAAAGAAAAGACACTTAATTACAGTTAAGATAAAAGCTCAGCTGTAATGTAAAGCTGTCTCCTTTTAATTATTCCACCATCCCAATGTAACCATTTGAAGGTTCCAATTAACCATCAAAAGCTGCAAACAAAGTAGATACTTTTTGACACCATATATTTATAGATCAATTAATTTTCTTTTGGTAGTACTTGGATGTACCTACCGAGTTTGGAGGGAAAGTACTATTTTATGATTATCTAAGAATTGAATATCTTTTTTAGGGCCAGGTTTGGGCCAGACGCAATGTGAAGCCCAAATCCATGCCCATTTACATGGATTCGAAGCCGGATTCGAAAGATAAACCCAAATCCAAATTAACCAGGCCCAAATTGGTCCGAACCCCATTCATCAATCTTTAAAACGCAGATGTTATCCGACGGTAGGAAGTGGCGCGCGCATCCTTAGTAAGACGCGTCTCACAAAATTTTATCTTATTGTATTTTCATTACAAAAAAATTAATATTTAAGAATTTTTTTTAGCGTTTAATGATGTTTAAAGGCGTTTCAAAATAGTTTACCATTAATTTTGAAAGCGTCGGTAAATAAAAAGTCGTCACGTATATACCAACACCAGTAAAATATATTCTGATGTTTAAAAGTGTTCGAATTTTTTGAAGTCCTGATGCCGTAGAGTATCGGAAAATTAAAAATAATTATAAAATTTATTGGTATAACAGATGCTTCATATAATAATATTTTTTTTGAAGTGCGGGTATTTATTATATTGTGGATATGTTTGGAGTGTCAACAAAGAGTTTCTTACTCTTCTTGAACCAATCATACAGCTAAGCACATTCCTAACTTCCACGCAACGGCCACTAATGAAAAACTGCATCTTAGCAATTTTATTTTAAAATTCAAACCCCAACGGTAAAATTGAAGCTGGCGCACCCAGTCCGAATCCCCAGCAAGCTACCAGTGAACCCGAGTCTAGACCTGTCCAGGTCAAACACCAGCAGATGGTCTTCTAGCTGGTATCCCCCGACCACCACCGCCTGCTCCGCCCGCGGCCCGCCGTCTACAAACGCCAGACACGCCGCCTCCGGCCCCGCCTGCACCAGCGAGTTCCGGCCGAATATCGTCCACTTTTCCCCTCCCTTCAGCATCACGTCTATTTGAGCTATACCGTATCTGTAAAATATAAAATGTTAAAATATCGTTCTCTCTGCAATAGTCACTTTTTATTTATGGTATCTGAGTAAAAGTTCCGCATTCGAATCTTTTCAACCGCACCATATAATAAACTTTGTAGAATATAAAATAATATAAGTTTTTGAAGAACAACGGTTGTTTTATCGTACGTACCCCATCCGCGTCGATCCCAGTTTACTACTGTTGAGGCAGAGATCGAACGGCTTCACCTTCGGCACGCACTGGATGCGGCTCGTGGCGCGCACGAACGCCTTGAGGAACGGGCGGTAGACGCGGCTGTGCAGCGTCGTGTACGGCACGGTCGTGCTGATCACGACCCAGCCGTGGCCGAGGCAGTCGAACTCGAGAACACGCTCCAAAAACTGCACGGGCTGGTTATTCACCAAAATGCCCTCGACGTCGAGGTAGTAGCCGTTAGGGTTCTTAGGGTTTTTGATCAACGGAGTGTATGATAAAAGCGTCGTTAGATCCGGAAGATCCGGGGGGAGGAGGCGGAACGGTTTCGTCGATCCGAAGAATGCGACGCCGGGGGCGGCAGTCGTGCTCGGGAGGCAGATGGCGAATTGGTTCTGGATTTTGAGCTGCGCAGAGAGCTGCGACGGAAAATTCAGCTGCGAATTCCCGAGGCCGATAATGCCGGTTGCACCGACCGGTAGGGCGGGGTGGATCGCATTGTTGGTCGAACAAGAGGAGACGACAGACGGGCCGGAGAGAATGATCGGGGTCAAGGTTAGGGTTAAGTAGTCCCCGTAGGGACATTTGTTGGTCGTGGGGGCCGACCGATACGCAGTGCAAGTGCAGGGGTAGTGCCCAGCGTCACCGCCGCCCCCCCGGAGGCGAGTGCATTGACGGGGGGCGGCGGCGGCGCATTGCAGGGAGCTGCAAAGTGTGGTTGGATGGTTGGAAGGACAAGAAGACCATAAGGTGGGGGTGGTGAGGTCAATGACATATTGGCTATTGAAGTTTAGAGTGAGAGTGTAGAGAGAGGAGGGGGAGTGTTTGTGTATGGGGGCTACAAGGGTATTTATGGGAATGGCTTGGGCAAAAGTGGGAGGGAGTGAAGTGGAGATGATAAAAAGGTGGAAGGTGGTAAGGGTGAGTAAGAGAGGAGAGTAATGAGATTGAGACATCTTGATGATAGGGGTGGAAGGAATTAGGGAGTCATATATAGAGGGGAGGATATTAATAGATATGCCCAGTTGAGGGTGGTGAGATTGTTGATGGTGATTAAGTTGTGAAAATGTAAGTATTAAAAAAAATACTGTTTTCAAACAGCTTAAGTTTACGAAAAATATTGAAATGCACGTAGGTGGAACAATCTGGTCTTATCATATTTAACCCTCCAAAATCAGCATTTCATGCATGATAATATAGGGGATATATCTTGTATTGGATGGAAAGAGCTAAATTAACTATACAACTATATATATATATATATATATATATAAAGAAAAACGAAAGTCAAGAGTAATGCATGTGCACAATTTGTAGCTTTTAATCCCCAAGTCATTGACATCTATTAGGGCGGAAACTTGAGTACAGAATATGGGCCTAATTTAATAATATAGTGGTTAAAAGCATAATTAGACAGTCTACAAAATTTAAAAGTACTTATAAATTTTTTATACTATAAAATTACAGTTACAATCGTTGGTGGCGATTCCAACCGTAATTTTAAAATGCTAGAAGAGAGAAAAACTTGTGATCGATTTAAAATTTTTTATAGTATAAAAATAATAGTTTTAACCACTATATTATCAAATAAGGTCAGAAGAGTTTATATTTTGTTTTTTTTAAGAGGAAAAGATAATACGCAACCTGCTTCGCTTATTTTTTAAAAAATAAACTTAGCTGAAAATGAGAATCAATTATAATTCGAACTAGAGATCTCAGATACTAATCATTAAATTTTTNCCGGTAGGGCGGGGTGGATCGCATTGTTGGTCGAACAAGAGGAGACGACAGACGGGCCGGAGAGAATGACGGTAGGGTTTTTCCCGTCGGTGACGAAGATCGTGATCGGGGTCAAGGTTAGGGTTAAGTAGTCCCCGTAGGGACATTTGTCGGTCGTGGGGGCCGACCGATACGCGGTGCACGTGCAGGGGTAGTGCCCAGCGTCACCGCCGCCCCCCGAGAGGCGAGTGCATTGACAGGGGCCGGCGGCGGCGCATTGCAGGGAGCTGCAAAGTGTGGTTGGATGGTTGGAAGGACAAGAAGACCATAAGGTGGGGGTGGTGAGGTCTATGACATATTGGCTATTGAAGTTTAGAGTGAGAGTGTAGAGAGAGGAGGGGGAGTGTTTGTGTATGGGGGCTACAAGGGTATTTATGGGAATGGCATGGGCAAAAGTGGGAGGGAGTGAAGTGGAGATGATAAAAAGGAGGAAGGTGGTAAGGGTGAGTAAGAGAGGAGAGTAATGAGATTGAGACATCTTGATGATAAGGGTGGGAGGAATTAGGGAGTCATATATAGAGGGGAGAATATTAATATTTATGCCTAGATGAGGGTGGTGAGATTGTTGATGGTGATTAAGTTGTGAAAATGTAAATATTAAAAGAATTACTGTTTTCGAACAGCTTAAGTTTACGAAAAATATTGAAAGGTACGTAGGTGGAACAATCTGGTCTTATCACATTTAACCCTCCAAAATCAGCATTTCATGCGTGATAATATAGGGGATATATCTTGTATTGGATGGAAAGAGCCAAATTAACTATACAACTACATATATCTATACATAAAGAAAAACGAAAGTCAAAAGTAATGCATGTGCACAATTTGTAGCTTTTAATCCCCAAGTCATTGACATCTATTAGGGCGGAAACATGAGTACAGAATATGGGCCTACTTTAATAATATAGTGGTTAAAAACATAATTAGACAGTCTAAAAAATTCAAAAGTACTTTTAAATTTTTTATACTATAAAATTACAGTTACAATCGATGGTGGTGATTCCAACCGTAATTTAAAATACTAGAAGAGAGAAAAACTAGTAAGCGATTTAAAATTTTTTAAATTTTTTATAGTATAAAAATAATAGTTTTAACCACTATATTATCAAATAAGGTCAAAAAAGTTTATATTTTGTTTTTTTTTAGAGAGAAAGATAGTACGCAATCTGCTTCGCTTATTTTTTTAGAAATAAATTTAGCTAAAAATATGAATCAATTATAATTTGAACTAAAGATCTCAGATACTAGCCATTAAATTTTGTACTACTTACATTAGGTACGGTCAGTATAAGAGTTTATATTTTGTTAGATCTGCTAGTAAAGGTGCAGAGATGCGTGTATCTAATAATGAATGGCGCGTGCATTGCACTGCACGCATTTGAGCTTGTGCCAGGTTGTATACCGCTATAAGTGGTGGCCATGCACCCATCATGCAACGTGTCCAAATTGCCAACTAATTAAATTACTTAATAATTACTTTCGTACATAATAAACCTGCTAGTATTGTCCACTGAGCTTATCCGATTCTGGAGAATTTATTACTGCAGTTTAAAAATACTTCTTTTACAGCAACATAGAAAATTAGGAAGATCAAATACTTCAACAGTATATTTGTGCGTGCAATACACGACATATTTAATTTTTTATATATTTTTAAAAAAATTTATGCATCACAATCATTTAATTCTGCGGGTAATCTTCAAATTGACGAAAGATTTATAAGCTGGCAAGGCCTACGAATCTCGCTCGTGAGTCTAGTTCACGTTTTCGACCTTGATTTGATAGAGCTAGATAGAAAATTATTTAACATTATTATCTTTTATTGACTTTTGACTTTTTTTTGGATACTTGTGTACTACATTGGAATATTAATGCCAAACTTTGACTGATTCCTATGATTGCATTAATAGAAAAAAGAAAAAAGAAAAAAAAGGTTGATATGATATGCCCCAAGAGAAAATTTTGCTATGTATGTTAATCTTTGTTCCACTCTGTTACTCTAATTATTTTTTTTACAGGTGAAAAAAAATTTACAGTTAAAAGTAACTAAGCTCGTCTAAGTTTGTATGTCAAAATAAGTTATTTGAATAAGCATAATTTGTGCAAAAATAATTCGATTATATGTAATTAAATAGCTTNCTCGGAGCGAGCCGATCTCGAGCTCATATCGAGCCGAACACGAGCTGGGCGAACAGCAAACTGAATTACCACCCCTAGGTACGGTCAGTAAGAGTTTATATTTTGTTAGATCTACTAAGTCAAGGTGCAGAGATTCGTGTATCTAATAATGAATGGCGCGTGCACTGCACGCATTTGAGCTTGTGCCAGGTTGTATACCGCTATAAGTGGTGCCCATGCACCCATCATGCAGCGTGTCCAAATTGCCAACTAATTAAATTACTTAGTAATTACTTTCGTATATAGTAGGCTTGCTAGTATTGTCCACTGAGCTTATCCGATTATGGAGAATTTACCGACAACATAGAAAATTACGATGATATTCAAATACTTCAACAGCACATGTGTGGGTGCGATATACGACACATGTTAACTTTTTTTCATATTTTTTTTAAAAAAAATTGTGCATCACAATCAATTAATTTTGCGTGTAATCTTCATAATTGACGAAAGATTTATAAGCTGGCGAGGCCTACGAATCTTTCTCGTGAGTCTAGTTCACGTTTTGGACCTTGATTTGATAGAGCTAGATAAAAAATTATTTAAATTATTATTTTTTATTGACTTTTGACTTTTGGTTGGATGCGTGTGTGCTACATCGGAGTACTTATGCCAAAGTTTGACTGATTTTCATGATTGCATTAATAAAAAAAAATAAGGAAAAAAAGCTTGATATACCCCCCGAGATGTTACTCTAATTATTTTTTTACGGTTGAAAAAAAAAATTACAGTTAAAATAACTAAGCTGGCCTAAGTTTATATGTCAAAATAAGTTATTCAAATAAGCATAATTTGTGTGAAAATAATTTTATTATATGTAAATAGCTTTACATCTTTATCTCGTCTCCAATTAATCTAAAGCCACATTTTTTCTCAATATGTATTCTTCAAATTTCTTATAGTGATGTCATTGGAGGATGTCCAAGCAGGAGATTTGGCCGAAGATGTGCATATGGTTTGGGATAGACGGAGCGGAAGGATAGGGTCTCAGTCCATGAGCGATGGTTTACCTGAACTAATTGTTTGCTGGTGGGTTAATTATTTGGGAGATCAGGAATGGTATAATCTTTAGGAGGAATCAGACTGATCAAATCCGTGGTTGCTATAAGGTTAAACAGCTGATGTCCCTGTGGGAAAAACTTCGTCCTATGAAGAGACACTGATTTTTTTATTTTTATTTTTATTTTTATTTTTTTATTTATTTTTTTTATTTTTGTTCGGCTTTTCATCTCTTTAGAGGTCTTGTTGCTTCATCCATATAGTTAAGTTTATATCCTGAATGAATGAAGCGGGTAGCATGCTACCTTTTTCTAAAAAAAAATAATAATCTAAAGTCACTAATACATTATTCTTCTTCGCTCCTAGAAGCTTCCGCTCGTAATTATTGACTCCACGCCGCCCATGTTGTGAATCTAAATCCATGGGCTCCGCTTCTCCCACCAGCATTTATCCTGCTGTCTCTTCCTTTTTTTTTTCTTTTTCTTGTGTGTGTGTCTGTGTGTGTTAGATGTTGACATTTATATATGGATTAACATTATCCTTACATAATAAATATATACATGCATGTGTTTCCTATTTCCATCTCCATTTTGCTTTGAACGATTAAGTAATCAAGCTAACATAAAAGATGGCCAAAACCCTATTCTTAATCCTCCCTCATATCCTTTATCTAATAACCATTGATGTTTCCTTTTGTACCCTAACAGCATCATCCCCTCCCCCTTACAAAGCCCTAGTTTCCCCCATAACCAAAGATCCCACCACCTCCCTCTACACCATTCCCATCGACAACCGGCGCCCGTCGGTCGTCGACCTCGCCGGCCCCCTCATCTGGTCTCTCTGCGCCCCCGACCACCCGACCGTCGCCTGCGGATCCAAGACCTGCGCAGCTGCTGCCGAATTCCGCCCTCCCAATTGCAGTAGCAACACTTCTCGCCCTCCATCTGATCTCTACAAACCGCACTGCAACTGCACCGCATACCCGGTAAACCCCGTGACGCGTCTCTGCGCCCCTGCTGACCTAACCCTAACCACTGTCACCGCAAACGCCACCGATGGTAAAAACCCGAAGTATTCGATCGCCTTCTCCGACTTCGTCTCCTCGTGCTCGATCAAAAGCCTACTGCAATCCCTACCGGCCTCAGCCTCCGGAGTAGTCGGCCTTGGCAGGTCGGAACTGTCGCTACCGCAACAGCTATCGACCGAGGCCAAGTACGCAAACAAATTCGCGCTCTGCCTCCCGGGCGGAGGAATCGGCGTGGCCTTCTTCGGGAGTGGCCCTTTCTACCTGCTCCCGCCCATACTGCCAGCGATCAGTGACAATTTACAATACACTCCCTTGATAAAGAACCCTACGAACCCCGGATACTACATCGACGTCGAGCACATCGCGATTGCCCTGAAACAAGTCCCGTTCCCGCCCGACGCACTTGCACTCGATAAGCGCGGGAACGGCGGTGTGGCGCTGAGCACCGTGAAGCCGTACACGGCGCTTCGGAGTGACATATACGAGCCGTTCCTGAAAGCGTACGGCGCGGCCACGACGGGCATCCAGCGGATGCCGGCGACGGAGCCGTTCGATCTCTGCTTCAACAGCAGCGCGCTGGCGTCGACGAGGCTCGGATACGGCGTGCCGGAGATCGACGTGATGCTGAAGGGGGGGAAGAATTGGACGGTTTTCGGGGCGAATTCGATGCAGCAGGTCGGCGCGGAGACGGCGTGCTTGGCGTTCGTCGACGGAGGGGCGGCGGCGGCGGCGGCGGTGGTGATCGGAGGGTTTCAGATGGAGGACAATTTCTTGCTGTTCGACGCTGAGAATTCGAAGTTGGGATACAGCTCGCTCTTGTTTGGGAGGATGACTACGTGTGCCAACTTCAACTTCACTTATGGGGTTTGATTAATAAGTATTTAATTAAGTGCATGGGTGATCACGAGCTCACGTGCTTTTGAAAGTATATCACTATTTGTGTTTGTGATTTTTAACCATGAAATCGTCTCAAATCGTATAGTATTATTAACGTACGGTGTGTGTTTCATTGAGTCTCTTTTAAAAGTGCTATATGAATTTTGAGACGATTCGACAATTAAAAAATTACTAGCACAAATGCTCCTATACTTTTGAAAGCACAGAAGCGCAATTCACTATGGTTTGTATATTTTAATTTTGTTAGTTGGTGTTGTTTGGTAATAATTGGAGATGCATGTTTGTATCATGTATGCAGTTATAAGTAATTAATAATTGAAATTTTGCAGTTATAAGTAATTAATAATTGAAATTTTGTGCTTACGGTTTCCTTTTTTTAATGAAAAATTTATTATTAGAGAGCATTTTGTTTTTTCATAAAAGAAAGAAGAAAATGATAAAAACGTATAAAATTTATTCGAACTATGTATTATTTTAAGCTACTTATTCAATTTTTCAAAATTTTAATTTTGCTATCGGATCTTTTAATTTGTTTCATTTGAGTAAGTTAATAATATTTTGACTTCAAAATTTGAATAGGTTATTTATTTTTGTAGAGTGGTAAAATTAAAATTATTAAAAATTAATTAGTTATTTCAAAATGATCGATAGTTCTATATATTTTCATCAAAAAAAAAAAAATAGTAATTTCACCGACACCAAGTAGACATATAATCAAATGGTCATTATTTCTACCTTGGGGTGCATAAAATTATTAAAATTACAAATTTTCCTTTTATATTAGAATCATAAAGTTTAGTGGAGTTTTGGTTTTTAAGGCTCAAAATCTTATGCTAACTCTAGGGCCTTTCTATTTCCAAATTCTCGGCTACAAAAGTGTGTGTGTGCGCGCGCGCGTGGGCCTTTCTATTTCCAAATTCTCGGCTATAAAAGTGTGTGTGTACAACTAGACTAATATACTATTAATAGTATCAAGTTATTGGTACTACTAAGTTTTTAGCCATTGGATTAAGAAATGTGCGGTTAGAATGACGCGAGCCTCCTAGGGTTGAGTGGATGGTTGGTTGAATAGTATGATCTAACGGATGAAAATAATCAAAAGGGTAAATCTAACGGTGGAAAACTTGGTAGCACCTAGTGTTTCATGCTATTAATAGCATAGCAGCCGGACTTGTATATAAATATATATATATATATACACACACAAACACATGTAGCTTAAATTAAAAGTATATATATATATATATATATATATATATATATATATATATGCACACACACAAACACATGTAGCTTAAATTAAAAGTAAAAATTGGACCAAACATGCATCAACTTAGACTAATTGGAGCTTTCAAAGAGTAAATTGAAAGAATATTTTCTTTTTCTCTTTTTAAATGTTTAAAGCCTTCGTGCATAGCAGATCATAATTAATTTTAGGGAAAGCTTCAAAAAATCCCTATGATTTCACACTTTTTCATTTTAGTAACGTATGGTTTAAAGTGTATCAAGTTAGTATCCGGTGGTTTTTCACTTTATCACTTTAGTACCCTGTGGTTTAAAGTGTATCAAGTTAATATTCTGTGATTTTATTTTTGTATCAAGTTAGTATCATGTGGTTTTATTTTTGTATCAAGTTAGTACCCTATGGTTTTTAAACCATAGGCGAAACCACATGGTACTAACTTGATACACTTTAAACCACAAGATACTAAAGTGAAAAAGTGCAAAACCACATAGTACTAACTTGATACACTTTAAACCACACATACTAAAGTAAGAAAAAGTAAAACTACGGGGGGTATTTGAAGTTTTTCTTTAATTTTATATATATATATATATAGCCGATGAGGCAATGACCTGTTAATGATGGAATTATGATTGTTTATATATATACATATATATGGGTGAAGCTTTAATTTGTTAATTTACATGATCGAGGAAATTAATTAACCCCAATTAACACAACTGGACTAATCCAGTGCACGGATTTCACGAGATAATTTAATAACTAGCTAGCTCCATGGATATGTACCTATCTCAGCTTCTGATCTTCTTGTCCCCTCTCGCATGCATAAAATTTTAAACAAATTAAAAATTAAAATCAAAATTTTAATTTCAGGGTTAGTTACTTACAAAATTAGCTACTATCTAATTTGGAAAGTAACAAATTAAATAAGGAGACAAAGTATTGGAAACTATTAATTTGGTATTTGATTAGCATGTATTTTCCAACATTATCCTTACAATTAATTTTAATTGGTAATTAACCTGCTGAGTAGATTACTAATGTTTAAAAGTCAATCATATTCTCTAAAAATAAACGGTCAGATTTAAATGAGCTGGTGTATTGAAGCATTTTTCTATATATTTTGGTATCAACTACTTGATAAATTCCAGCATTAAAAAAGTATGCAAATTCAGATATATGGAAGTTTGAACACTTTTCATTTTTACAAAAAATTCATTGTATTTTTGAGATATTTTTTTTTTATTTTTTGTGATACAATTTTTTTTTTTAATTCAAAAGACCCTTTTATAAATTAAACAGTGTTTTTTCGCTAGAACAATAAACAGGCCCATAACACAAGGGCCTTGTTTGGATACACGAGTACATATGCTGTCCCACATATGTCTTTGGTTTACCTAAACCAAATAAACATATTGTATTTGCTAAATGATAAGTATGATAAATCATCTGAAATGGAATATCATATTTCATCTAAAAATATTTTTTTTCAACATAAAACAAATTATCTTGTTGGTGAAATATGTTATCTTATAAAATTTTGAATAACAAAACTTTTCAACAAGCAAAAAATTAAACCTCTTAGTTTCTATCATCAAAAAAAAAAAAAAAAAATCATACTAAATAAGTTATCCAAAAAATAACTTATTTCGATATTCAAACTGGAGTCTAAATGATTACAATAGTTAGAACACCAAGTCGTTTACTATTTTGTTAGGTCACTCGAACCTTTGTTATACCAACTTAGACCAGTAACCTAGTGGTTTTGGTGTCCGGATGCCGATGTCTTTTGTGGTTCGACCCTCCTTATAAATTTAAATTTGGGACTCGTATCGTTATAATATAACAAAAAAAAAATCAAAATAAGAATTATGATAATTGAATATTTTACAAGGGTTCGTATGTAAAAAAAGTGTCTCTAAACCAAGCAGGAATGTCAACAGGACAGATTCGGGACGGATTTTCAAAAATCTGAACCCGAACCCGACTCCAAACCAATTATTTCTCTTTTCAATATTTCAAATATATATTATATATTAAATCTAAATTTTTAAAATATAAATTCAAATATAATATTAAATTTTCATATATATATTATATATAATATAAAATAAATTCGGATTTGAGATCGGATCGGGTATAGTCAAATTTCATATCATTATTAATATTCATCGGATTTTAATTTTTGATATCTATATTCGAAATTATATTCATTTAGTACCGAATAAATTTGCTCCGTGCGAATTCGAATTCGGATAAAATTTTAAATATTTGTACGATTGAAATCTCTAAAACCAAACCGTATAAATGAAAGAAGGAAATGAGGGTAATAAATTCCGACCCACCAAGTATTAAAAAGTTGCTCAACGGCTCAACCGCCATTGACACGTGCGCCCCACTCCGCACAATTTACCATCGATGCGTACGAAGCGCCATACCCCCCCCTCTCCCCTTTTTACCCCCATAAACGCTCCAAAATTACCTAAAACTCCCACTCAATCAAACTAAATTACCAAGTCTATAGTGTTTTTACTTAGATTTCTAATTAAATTTCTCCATTTTTTTAAAAAAAAATTAAAATCAAAATTTTAATTTTTTATTATTTATTATAATTAATATTTTATAATAAAAAATTATGGAATAAAAATTATGATAAATATCGTATACCCTATCTGAGAATTTTATAGCGGGAATCAAATGTGATTAATCTCTTAATCAGCAATTCAGAATACCAATCAACTGCACTGAATAATAATAGTTTGATTTTTGTTTTATTTGAATTAACAGTACTTTTAACAAATAGGAGCTTTGATTAAATTAAAATAATAAAAATTACAAATCTAATGGTAAAAAAATTTGAAAGTGAGCAGTTAGTGCTATTTTAGTCATTAATGCTTTGTATGAGGGTATTTTGGTCATTTAACATTCGAGTCGGCGAGACCACTTCGATATTAACAAGGCCCTCGTACGCGCCGTGCGCGCGCTCTCTCTCTCTCTCTCTCTCTCTACAAAAGGAAGCGCTCTCTCATGCAATTCGTGCTTCCCCTCTCTCTCTCTCTAGCTCTACTCCTCTCTCGCTCTCTCTCTCTCTCTCTCGCGCGCGCGATCCATCTCGATCTCTCTCGATTTCGATCCCGATCGATTCGATCGATGGCTTTCGTTGCGAGATCGGGGATCTCGATCGCGGCTCCGCCTCAATTCGCACCGAGGAGAGTGGTAATGATCGATCCCTGTAATCTCTCTCGCCTTTGTAGTTTCCAATTTGATGAGTTTCTGTACGTAATTGATCGAATTTGGAACTTCATCATTCGATTTTTGAGAAATTTGCGCCTATGTTGTATAATTTTGTGGATTCTGTGGATATTGGTTCTTAGAGGTGCTCTGATTGTGGTTAGAATCAAAGGTGAAGCTTGCATGGTGTTTTGGTTCGATGATTTGAAGTGTTTTTTCGTATGTGTGAAATTTGATGGTTTTATCGATATAGTGCGGCGTTCTATGTGGATTGTGTGGATCGTTGAGTAGTTGCTAGTGTCGAGGAGCTTTTACAGCTCTTTCTTACTCAACTATGTAGAATTTGGCTATAACTGGTGTTGATAAAAGAGAAATGATCATCTAGGTGATCATTTTTCTTTTCTTTTTTTTTCAGGGAAATAAATACATGTTCTAAGTTGAAATTTTGGTCTCATTGTTAAGAGAACAATGACAAATTTACATTGGAAATTGGTTTTTGGCTTTTGTTTTGTGTTTGCGTAATTATGAAATATGACCACCTAGGACTCACCTGGAGGTTGAAAATAAATAAATAAATAAATAAAAATAAAGGAAGAAGTATTTGAGCTAGGGATTTATGGACTTAAAATAATTGTTGTTTCTATTTTATGCAAGTATGTGTGAACAAAAGGAATATAAAGTTAGTATTATGAAATGCAGAAAATATATGCGACATGTGCAAGTTAGTCTGAAATGCAAATCTGTATATTGCTGAAATTGCATTTCTCTTCTTTTTGTGTTCCATATTATTGCGAGCCGTATTGTCGAACTGAGACTCTCTTGATGAAAACCATGAAAAAAGAAATTATAGTGGTGACGCCGGATGATCTCTTACTAATGCTCTGTAAAATTTCCTGCCTATCAATTGGTTATTTAATGTTTAAGGTGAGATTTTCTTGTTATTTGTTGAGCAGGAAGTTAATGGAACTAATGGATTGAAATCTCTTTCCTTTTCTACCCAAAGGAAAAGCTTTCCATCAATTCATTTGCGGCAAGCCAACATGCGCTTCCGTGTTTCGTGTGCTGTAAGCTTCTTCTCGTGTGGCTCTTTATATTATTTCATGTTTTGTGCTTATGCTGCTATATTGTCATTTTAGTTCTTTATCTTTTCCAACACTGCTTTTCTTTTTTTTTTGCAATAACTATATATCTTTGGATATGAATATTCGCCCTGTTATATATTTATTCCGAAACTTGCCTATATATATTGTTCTGGATTTGGGAGAGCTCCATTATATATCAGTTTTTAACCTACTTATACAAAGGTCAAACCACTCTTGTATTAGGGGTAAGCTAGGATGCAGGTCCTTAGTTTTAATTCTTGTTACTCTCATCACCTCCACAACTGTCTTTCATTCAACATTGTTTTTTTTTTGTTTTTTTTTGTTTTTTTTGAGAGTTTAGGGTTTAAGATTTAGGGTTTAGGGTTTCATTCAACATTGTTCAGCGGAAAATTTAGCAGATGTTGAAAGGACCTGAATAATGCTAATGTCTCATGAAGTTGTTTACATGAATTTTACTCTCTCATTCTTATCCAAGAAAGATTTGGTAGGCAAGTTCCGTTCCTACGACATTAAAGAACAAAGAGATCTCTCACATTACATTATAGAGTTTTCTTCTGTGTGTTTCAAATGCTTTTTCTTCCAACTGTTCTGTCAATGTTATTAGCAAAACAATCATGTTTAGAGGTCCAAACTAGACAGGCTAAGACCTTTTTGATGCATCCTGAAACACAGGGAATGGTTTATCACTCGAGGATAATAAGTTTGAATGGCCAATTTGATGAAATGAGAGGATGGGGTCATCACCGGAAGCATCCCGGTTATGATTTTGTTCTCAGACTATGACGATCATGATTCACCCTACAAAGCATGTGAATATTTTTGGTTCTCAATTTCTTTTATCATTGGTCAGCGATTTTAAAGGACCTTCCTCTTTTCAAACAGGCAAAGCCCGAGACTGTTACAAAGGTGTGTGAGATAGTAAGGAAGCAGTTGGCTCTGTCTGATGACTCTCCTGTGACTGGCGAATCAAAATTCTCAACACTTGGGGCTGATTCGCTTGACACGGTATCTTTCTGCTCGCTTTCTTCAGCGATGATATCTTTTTTCACCTACACCCTGATGCCAGCTCCAATTAGTCTTGTCATATGAACAAGTGTTTCTGTCGTGAAAATTGACTTGGAGCCCAATCAACTATAGGCTGTTTTGAAATAGACACCCCCCGAACACTAAAACAATCAACTGAGTTGGAGATTTGTTATAGTAAATGGCTCTCTGTTCAGCTGACAAAATTGTCGATTTCCTCATGATGGCTAACAGGTAAAAGAGCTCTCTTCACTTTCACAGTATCCCTAGTTCAAATGACAGATACTTCAAAACCAAAAGGAACAAAAGTTGCGGGGGTGTTAATAGGGAAACAATAATTATAAACAAGGTAGGTTTATTACATCTCTACTCAAAAATCACAAGATCTAACCGATCAACTCTATGGGAACTCTATTTCTTGGTGTAGGTTGAGATTGTTATGGGTCTCGAGGAAGCATTTGGGGTGAGCGTGGAAGAAGAGAATGCTCAGGGAATCACTACGGTGCAAGACGCTGCAGATCTCATCGAGAGGCTCGTCGAAGGGAAATCTAGTTAGATCTGTAATGCGGTCGAATAAATTAGAAGGTTTTCTATTTACTATTTCTGCTATTCCAGTGTTCTTTTAGTCATTTGATCTGCTAGCTACGGAAAAAACCTAATGGATGTTGGTGTAATTCCGCGAGATCTTCTTTATATATATGCATGAAATTTGACTCTTGAAGTTGATGTAATATGTTCAGGTGCATTGATTCCTTTTGAATCTGCAAAAGAATAAATATTATGATCATATTACTTGTGACGAATGATTTGGATAGTTAACTAATCACTGCGTTGTTGTAAGTTTCCTTGTCTGCGACGATTACAAATTTATCTTGATATTTGAAATGATTTGGTTTTTTTTAGCTGATTTTTCCATTCTGCTAGTTGATTTGTTCGTTCACTGTTCAATGAGTTTTCTTTTTCCTGCTGCTCTATTAAGTGCTCTGTTGCACTCAATATGCAAAGGCGACTAAAATGTTGATGAGCGAAAATAAATACACACAGGTTTGAATATCTGATCTTATGCTCGTCTACTAAATATCGTACTACCAATTTTGTTTTTTTGTTTTTTTGAGAGATAGGTAGCACGCTACCCGCTTCGTTTATTTTATTTATAAATAAACTTAGCTAAAAATATGAATCAACTAGGATTTTAACTTGGGATCTCGAGTACCAACCACCGAGTCCTCTGGCACTTGCTCTACGGACAGTCGGTGTACTAACGATTTTGTTAAGAAAATTTTTTTCTTAAATCGCGTGATTGCTTTCACGAAAAGAAATACACTCAAACGGGTAAAAGCTCATTACAATTAACAGGCAGAAAAATTGAAAGAAAGGAAAATTGGAGCTCCATCAATATATATAATAATAAGTAGATGAGAAATGCTGATATAAGTGGATTTAGACGAAGGAAACAGGGTATTAACTGCGTCTTAATTTACTCTACACGTGTCTTGTTCCTATTGGCTAGAAGGAGATCCACAAACCGGGTATTTTTGCAGCAAAGCCCTTGTTTCTTTCCGCGCGTTCAAGTGAGGGTTCGCCGTTCTCATTTTCTCTGCTTCCCGGAGAAGCAGCGGAGTTGGAGAAGCCACCGCGCAAGGTGATCCCTCTCTCCATCTCTCTTTCCTTTTTTCTTTTTTTTTTAAATCTTTTTGAATTACATCCACGTACTTTCTCTAATCATGGGTGACACCAATCTTAGGGTTTACTTTTTTTCCAGATTTTTTTTTTTTTAATTCTAAGGCGCCAATGAAGAGCCAAGTAGAAGAAACTTAGGACTCGTTTGGTTCAAGGGTGGAATTGGAATGGATAAT
Organism: Ananas comosus; assembly: GCF_001540865.1. NCBI lineage: Eukaryota > Viridiplantae > Streptophyta > Magnoliopsida > Poales > Bromeliaceae > Ananas > Ananas comosus. The sequence continues at coordinate 1,803,555 of NC_033624.1, forward strand.
GGAATGGGAATGAATTGGAATGGTAATTGGAATGGCTTACTCCCGCAAGACGTTTGGTTTATTTGTGGATTGGGAATTAGAATGAATTATTCACATTTTATTGTTTGGTTCGTATAAACTAAAAAAATTATAGAATACTATAATACTAATTTTACTCTCAAATATAAATTTATATTATTTAAAATTTATGAAAAATATAATACTATTCTCTAATAAGTTTTTCAAAAAATATATCAAATTTATTTTTAAAAACTTTTATTGATATGGGTTAGGAATAGGGTTTTGAGAGAGAATAGGTTTTTTTTTTTTTTTGATGAGAAAGGGGTGAAGAGAAGGAGGGTGAGATGGTCACATNAATAATAAGTAGATGAGAAATGCTGATATAAGTGGATTTAGACGAAAGAAACAGGGTATTATCTGCGTCTTAACTCTTAATTTACTCTACACGTGTCTTGTTCCTATTGGCTGGAAGGAGAACCACAAACCGGGTATTTTTGCAACAAGGCCCTTGTTTCTTTCACGTCTTTCAAATGAGGGCTCGCCGTTCTCATCATCTCTGCTTCCCGGAGAAGCAGCGGAGTTGGAGAAGCCACCGCGCATGGTGATCCCTCTCCCCATCTCTCTTTCCTTTTTTTTTTTTTTTTTAATCTTTTTGAATTACATCCACGTACTTTCTCTAATCATGGGTGACACCAATCTTAGGGTTTACTTTTTTTTCCAGATTTTTTTTTTTTTAATTCCAAAGCGCCAATGAAGAGCCAAGTAGAAGAAACTTAATGTTGGTTATAGCCTGATGGTATTAAATTTCGTCGCAGTAGGAGAGTGAAAAACTTAAGCTATCTGAGAACATCAGTACTTTTATATTTTATATTCAATAAATGACGTAGAAGTTAGGGACTGCTACATGTACACAAGCCTCAGGGAGTTTTATTAGCTTTTCTTTTTTTCTGTGATATTGATTTAAAACAAATTTTGGATGATTAATCAATATATTTATATTTTTTTTCCTATGTCTTGTTTCTTTGCTGCAATGAACTCCCACCGGAAAAATTTTAAAAAAAAAAAGAGCATATTTCTGTATACTTTTCTTCCAACTTTATTTGGTAGTGTTGAATGAGCCTCGATACTAAACGGACCCTAATTCACATGGCTCGCACCGTTTCTTATCGAATTCATTAAAAGTGATTTTGATTGGTGCAGATCAAGCAATAATGATGACGCGAACCGATCTCCCCCAAGCATGGTGGTTCGATAGACGCAGCAGTTCGAAACAGTCTCCATGGTTGTTGTCGGCACTTTCAGGTTGTTCTCTCTTTTCTATAATGATCACAACTGTATGTTTCTTCAATTTCTTACTTCCCTTTGTAGTTGGTGAACTTCAAAAAGATTTGCTTCATTTACGCTAGCTGCGTAAACGTCAAGATGTTGGAATAAGATATCCAATGATAACTTATTGTGTGTGTGTATATATATATATATACAAAAGTTGTGTGATTGGAAGTTATAAATTTGATATTTGCTCCTTGGGTGATCTTGGCATTCATGATTTTACCTACGAGGTGATTTATTTTATTCCAAAAAAGTAATTTGAAGGTCGAATATGGTACCTATTTTAGATATTTGAATACATTTCTTATTTACTAAATACTATAAGATTTTTGAAAAAAAATTAAAGGAACATTCGAATAAGATATTTTTACATCCAAACAGGACCTTAGTTATCATGAAAAACCAAATAAGAGTCCTCTAACTATGGCTGCATAAATATCCTTATTTGGATGCATAAGTATCTTGTTCGATATATCTCTCTGATTAATTTGAGAATTTTGCACATTTCGAAGATAAGGTGTCTGATCAAATATTTAGAATTAGATATTATATTAGGCCTTCCAGTTATTTTTTTCGAATAAGACAAATAATCTCATAGGTAAAGTATGCTATCATATCAAACTATAAATATCAAGATCTTTAAGTATCAAAAATCGAACTCTTTTCTTAAAATCACATTGGAAAATTCTTAAACCAAATAAGTTATCCTTGGATAACTTGTTTCGACTTCCAAACAGGCCCTTCGTTTCTCTCCTTTCTATTCACTTTTATAAGATAGCCTATCCAATACTAAAATTGAATACCTAAAGTAAGAGATTAAGATACAATTGTTATCATATAGGTACATGATTAATGGCACAGCACATATACTGTACATATTTTTTCCCCCCTATGTGCAGGACTAGAAGAGAAGACCAAGCAAATGCTGGAACTGATCGAGGGAGATGCCGATTCATTTGCTCAACGAGCCGAGGCGTATTACAAGAAGCGGCCTTTACTCGTCGACATGATCAGGGAGTTTTACCGAGCTCACCGCGCATTGGCCGAGCAATACGACCAGCTCAAATCAGCAGGCTCGACGCATCACAATCTATTCGGTCCCTCTTTTCTAGATGGAAGCTTGTCACCGAAAGTATGCAACAATGCAACCGATGGATCATCGCTCTTCTCCTCAGAGTGTTCTGAGTCTGAGGAACCTGATGTTGACGACACAGAAACAGAAGCAGAAACCGATCGAGTTTCGCCGAACAAAAGATATGAAGAGAATGAGAGAGAATTACAAGTACTTCGCGAACAGAATGCGGCTCTTAAGGCCGAACTAGATGTAAAAGACGAGGAGAAGAGGGAGGTCATCAGGCAACTAGCTTTCGCTATCGATATACTCAAGGAGGAGAACGCCGATCTACGAAAACATGTCAACGGTTCGAGAAAAATGAGCAAATATCTTCGAATTCGAAAAGTTGACTAAGGATTCACTTTGCAGAAAAGTTTTTAGTAGGCATTCTAATTCCCAGGATATAGTTTTGGCTCAGTATTTAGGTGGCTCTTGATTGCTAAGCTTTCTAGTTAGTGTTAACTCATAGTACCATTCTTTTTAGTAAATGATACATGTTTATCTTTCTTTAAACTTGTTGATGTAACTAAGATCTTCGAATCTATTACCAATGTATTTTGAGAATTCTATGCTTGCATTCGTACCGTGGCACTGCAGCGAGTATCGAGGGCGGATTTGTTGATCGTATTATTGTTGAGCTAATTACATTAGGCCTCTTTATTATTCGGGTCTTGTTATATTTGGGCTATGTAATTTGGTGATGTAAAATCTCTTATTTCTATGTTTTCTTATTATGCATATGGGCCTCCTACTTGTAAGCCTTTGGGTCATGATTCTTTTGATCCAAAGGCCCATATTTGATAGCTTCTTCTTTTGAAGGCTAAAGTGGGGTATTAGAATATAAGAGAAAAAAAAGGGTGAGAAAAGAAGTGAGAGATTAAGAGAGAAAATCTTAGATCTTGGTTTAATCTTAGCTTTATCAAGAAGAAAGTGGGATCTTCCTTATGAGGTGTGGTTTACACCATTTAGATAAAGTTATAGATTGTTGGAGCACTCTTTATTTTTGGATTGAATATGATATCTCTTCCATTTGTATATCTCTTGTAATCTCCAAGTTTTATAGTGAAAACTTCTTTTGTATTGTTCTCGTATAAATATAGGCATAGCCAAATTATATAAATCCTTATATTTTTGTGATTTTGTTTATTTTATTATTATTCTTATGCTTGGCTCTCCATTGGATGCTCATCAGCTCATAGAGAATGGATTGTGAAATTACACCAAATATTTGCGAAATTGTTATCAATATTTTTTACCCTCATTTTACAACAATTATTTGAAGCATCAAAATCCATGCAAGTAGGCAAATTCTTGAGTGTTTGTAATGTAGATGTTTTTGTTACTGCATTTTGCCATGATTGGTGGATTGGAAAGTGATAGTGTATCTTAATACATGAAGTCACTGTCACTGATCTTTCCATTCAAAAAGGAACGTGCTGTTTGAGTATTTCACATGAAGTCACTGTCATTGATCCTTCCATTAAAAAAGGAAAATCAACAGCAGATATGCAGGCAGTGATATTAACAGAGCGAGTATATTTGATATACAAAACAAATACATTGAATTAGTAAACCTATCATGCGAAACAGTGAATTTCTGTCAATAACGATTTCTATCATGTAAAATATCATTGTTTTTCAACTTTGTGAATTCAACCGACCGTCCCTAAAGCAAGTGGCAAAAGACTTGATCGTTGGTATCCGAAATCCAAATTCGAATCCTAGTTGATTCACATTTTTAGCTAAATTTATTTTTAAATGAAATAAACGAAGCGGGTAGCGGACTACCTATCTCTGAAAAAAAAACTTTGTGAATTCAATTATACAGTGCTCCTTTTCTCCTTCACCTGGCAACTGGGGTCATCCTTCTTGGCCAGCTGTAAATGTTCTTTATGGGATCATAGATCCTATTACCTTTCTCATCAATGAGACACTCAAAAAGTGCATGATTCCCATTCTCTTCTTCTTCTTCTTCTTCTAACCTTGTTAGTTTACAGCTTTTTTCCCCTCCTTTTTTCCCTAAAAATCAGGAGTTTTCAGGTCCTATAACAAGAGAGAGAGAGAGAGAGAGAGACACACACACACACACACACACACACACACAAGCTTCATCCAATGCACTTGGAAAGCACTTTTGGGGCCGCTTACTTTTGAACAATGATTACCGACCGTTTTTAGAGTAAGTGGTAAAAGGCTTGGTGGTTGGTACCCGAGATCCCAGTTCGAATCCTAGTTGATTCACATTTCCAGCTAAGTTTATTTCTAAATGAAATAAACGAAGCGGGTAGCGTGCTACCTATCTCTCAAAAAAAAAAAAAAAAAAAAACTTTTGAACAGTGATTTTTTATATTATTAGCAACTTTTTTGTGAAGAATAGGCAAAGCCTATATGGGGTGGTGGTCCACTATGGTTTTGTCATTCATGTAATCTATCAAGCACTAGAAGGACAGGAACATTTCATTTTCTTTTGACCTATAGTCCATGTTGCATATAACTAAAGAGAATATGTGGTTTACACCAAGGAAGAGACACTGTTTAAGTTACTAATAGACAAAGGAAATAGCAAAACCAACCAAAGAGCTATTAGCTAGCTCCTAAAAAATAATAAATAAATAAATAAATAAATGCCTTCTATCTCCTACATGTATAGAACAACACAAAAGAACAAGCAGTAAAATTTACTTGAGCTTCCAAGGCCTGGAATGTAGTTTCAGCTTTCCACCTTTCCCTCATTTGAACCTAAGTGCCCATTTGGCGCGACTTTAGAATAACTCCTCTAATTCGAGACGGAATAATCTTCTATTTTGGCAAACAAAATGTTTAAAGCTTTTGTAGTAGCAAGCGATTGATCGGGTGTCTGAGGATATAAAAAAATAGAAATTTTAGTTTGAATCTTCTATTTCTGTCACAGTAAGAAGTACTAATATAAATTAGAAGATGCTAATATTTATTCGTATAAAACTTTTTTAAAAGCTCCATTGTGGCCCAACTACCTAGCATACGATAAAGGGGTGAGGAATGCAACTTTTTAATAGCTTTAAGACGATGATGTATTAATATTGACCGTCCAAATGCATTAGAAATGTTTCAGAGCCTAATTAACTTTATTTGTTACAATAGAAGCAAAAGATCAAGAATAAAAACATTTGCTCGTGAAATTCGAAAACTTTATTTTACCTTTCTGTCATTATAAAAAATTCTAAATATTTTAATTTTGCCGACGCATAAATCTTATTTTTCGAAAGATTCACTTGAGAAGTCCGATCAAGAAGAAACTAGATCTACAAAGTAAATCAATTTATCTGCCCTGTTTCTACAAACAAATTAAACATGCCTTTTTTTTAAAAAAAAATTACAATTTAACCATGGATTAAGCCAGTTATTAATTACCGTCTACATCATTCGAATCCTCCTCGCCGCACTAATCACGCATCAACCTCAATTTCAAAAAAAAAAGAAAAAAAAGAAAAAAAAAGAAAAAAAAGATTGTGGGCCACCACAAGCCCATGTTATTGGATGCCTCCCCTCTTGTCCCGTAGCTCTAGCACGCCACCCTGTCCGAACCCAACGTTCCTCCAACCACGACGCGCCACGTGGATCACAAATCCCTACTGGGACTTTTTAGGTGAAAAACGTACGGAGACCCTCAACTATAGACAGTTTAGAATCAGCCCCACCCCCACATAACTTTCAAAATTTTGTTAGATTTAGTAGTTGTTCGTTTGAAATTTCACAACCTTTAACTAAATTTTTCAAGGTGTGTAAAGATGAAGGGGTAGTTTCAGATGAGGCTATCGTTGAGGGGGTATGCATACAATTTAATCGTCTTCTTAATCCTACCACGCACACTCTAAAACCCTCAGTTCGAGACCCGCACCTAATTCCTCAAATCCCTTCGACAATGGCGATCGCCCCCTCCACTCACGCGCAGCTCCTCTCCTCCTCCCTCGCCTTCTTTCTCCTCTTGTTCATACCATCTCGCTCCTCCGCTCTAGGGTTTAGGACCTCGGCCATATCGTCGGCGCCGAGCGCTCTCCCGCGACTCCCCAGGTACGTCGCGCTCCCGCCGACTCTGGCCCCGGACGTGATGCCGCGCTTCCCCTCCCCCGGCGCCGGCGGTGGAGTGGGGGCGGCGCCGGCGAGCTCGCTCCCGACCATCCCCTCGAGCCCGAGCCCGCCCAACCCCGACGCGCTCCCGCAGCCCGACTCGGACATCGCCCCGCTCGGCGCCGCCGCCTCCGCCGCCGCGGCGCCCGCCGCGGGTGGGGCGGCGTTGGCCGCCGCGGTGGTGGCCGCGTGGTGGTGCTTGGGGAACCACGGGAGGTGAGGGTTGGGTGTGTCGGGGAGCTTTTTTGTGATTAGATTAATCTTTTTGNTTTTTTTTTTTTTTTTTTTTTTTTTTTTTGAGGGAAATGGGGGTTGGAGAATGTTATAATTTTGTTTGATTGAGTATATGGTTGGTTGGAATAAAGTTGGTGAAATTGATGTGTTTGTAACCGCATGCGGATTCAAATATATTGTTCGGTTTGATAAATTTGAATTTAACTATAGCCGTTGAAATTACATGCTCAATTGCCGCAGTTGAAATTACGTCCAAGTTGATTATAGTTTCAACTATAATTATTGAGAAAAGAAAAAACACTTTGAACAATACATAAGCTTAATTTTCTAATTATTTTTAAATATTTTTTTATATTAGGAATTATTTTATCACCTCCATGTATAGAGTGATAAAATTTAGAAATGTAGCTTTTTAATTGTATGCAATAAATATATTATTTATAGCTACAATATTTTTAATTATTTCACCCACACAAGAAACAGAAGGTTGTAAATGTTGCATTTTCAAATGTATATATTTTTAACTATACTATATTTATAACTACAATCAATTAAATAGTGCCTAAACAGTTAAAAGAATTATTATTTGCACACTCAAAAGTTGGGTGTAAATTTTACAGCAAATCAATCCAAAATTTTTAGATTATTTTTAAAAACTTTTAGTATTAAAAAATAAAAATTTGATAACATTAGTGTGAAAAAAATTAATCCTTGAATTAAGAAAAAGCGAGATTTAAGAACTACTTTCAAATGAACAGGTAGAAATGCTCAATGGCTAATTATTTATCTTTTCTAAAAATAATAATGTATGTTTCATTGAGTGATAATATTTAACTTGCACATCTTACCCTTGTGAATCAAATATTCTTACTATTTGAATCAATTGAATTATTTTTTGTTGATAATTAATGTTTTATTATTTGATTATTGGTAGCAATGAATGTTTTTAGTGGTCTATTCTAGAGAGTAGCATTTCTTCTCTAAAAATATGCTTTATAATTACTTCTACTATTGTGGGCCACACTCCTAGAAAGGACATTTATACTTTTTAATAATAGCTAAAAGTGAAAAAGTTTCACTAAAAGAAGTCTCTCATAAAAAAAGGGGTGCATTCTCTCTCTTTCTCAACACAAAAAAAGAAAAAGAAAAGAGGAGTTGTTGATCCATTTTAATGATGGAGAAGACCCCTGCTCCCTCTAACTACTAAATAAAAATATACATATATAACACCAAAAGGAAGTTTCAATTTAAAAAAAAAAAAAAAAGGCCCATCCTTATGAGTTATGGCTCCTAAACTATTGAAATTATTATACTGTGGAAAACTGGTCAATCATGGGCTAATGCTAATGAGCTGGTCATGGGTTAAATAATTCTAAATTTAAAAAGAAAAATAAGGGGTGGTATGGGTGGTCACATCCAATTGGTGAACTAGGTCCAAGAAATAATTTACCAATTGGCTATCGTTTGGTTCGGGGATAAGAAAAAAGTGACTATTCCAGGGATAGGTATAAATTAAGATATAAGCGGGAATTAGATCAATTTTACGTTTGGATGAAAATTAGATTATTCCTGCGAATAAAAAAAATAGCGTTTGGTTAGGTAAGATGGAATAAGAAAGATAATGGGTTTTGTAAATAAAAAATAATGATATTATCCACTTATTATATTTGAATTTGAATTTTTAAATTTTTAAATTTATATTTCTAAATTTAAAATTTTAACTTTGAAATTTAAAATCTCAAATTTTAAATTCAAAATTTTAAATTTTAAATTTCAAACTTTAAATTTAAGATCAAATTTAAATTTGAAAAATATAAAATATCAAATTTTAAATTTCAAATTAAAATATCAAAATTTAAATTTAAATTTTTAAATTATAAACTTTAATTTTGAGATTATAAATTATAAATTTTAAAAATTTAAATTTTTAATTTTTAAAATTTTAAAATAAGAATAGGGGTGGGAACAATTAATAAAAATAATTTATTATAATAAATTTATAAATTTTTTTAAAATTCTACTTAAACTTAAATTTAATAAAAAGAATTTATTATAATATTTAAATATAATTTATTATAAATTTTATTATAATATTTAAATATAAATAATATGTAATATAGTACAATTAATAATTTTATAATAAAAATAATGTATTATAATATATAACATATTATATTTATATAATTTAGTTTAATTCAATTTATAATTTTAATTAAGTTGAAATTAAGCATTGGAATAGCACTATTCTACCAAAATGGTAGAATAGCAAATTTCTTGCTATTCCGGAATAACCGGGAAATGCAAGGTTTGACCGGAAAAATATCCCAGCCAAATTTTACTCCGTTTGGTGGAATAGCGGTGATAACTTTCGTTATCCCCGCTTATCCTGCGATCCAAACGGGCCTAAAAGGACACAGTGAGAGCTCATTTCTTGATAAAATAAAATATGCCTATATTTAATAATTCCAATTTAACAAATAGCACAGACAAGGCCCATAATAGATGTTTGGTACTGAATAATAAGAGTGTCATCACGAGGCAATCATAAACATGGCTTCTTTTTTTTCTTTTTTTCTTTTTTTTTTTGGCTTGGATTCATCATCATTGTCCCGTTTTCTATTTAACTATAGCTTTCCACCCCAAGTGTTCATTTTTAATAGTTTATATCTGTTGCGCACATGAGAGTAGTTTAATTCAATTATTTTTGGCTCAAGTGTCATGAGAATGCAAGCAACCCACTACTCTCCTATCCAACTTATTTAATATCACATTTCAATTGCGGTTCAACTTCTCCCATTTTTTTTTGACTCTTTTTCAACCTCGCACTTTTTGGTTTCTAGAGATACTTATAAATTAAAAGGCAATTAAAAGAGTTTGCTAATTTTTGTATTTCGTTCATATAAAGGCTATTGTTGGACCCTTTTCTATCAAATTTGGATTTTTAGTAACACAGTGCAGAGTAAATCCTGAACCTTCTCACTTCTAAGAAAATCAAAGTTCAGATCCACTAATCTCCGTCATCTATACAATTCAGAACAGTTAAAACTATTTTTGGATCATTTCGTAGCAGATTGATATTTTGATAACATTCTCATCTTCGAATTGCATATTGTCCAAAGAAAAAGTGTTTGAGCTACAGATGATAATAAAGGTATATAATAAGTTAGGCATGGAAAGCCCAAAAAGATGGAGGCTCCAATGTTTTGTTTTTTCTAGAGAAAGATAGCTCGGTGGAGGCTCCAATGTTGCTAAGCAGTAATAAGGCAAAAACAGGAACACACTCATGGAAATATGCCCCCATAAGTTTCCTACATGTGAACACAGGAAATTGTTGAAGTTGCAATGATAGGAAAAGGACATCATCGTAGTTTGAAATCATTCTGATGGATTCATGGGTATCCGTCTCTTTCTGCACGTGTAGTGTCTAATTCTCTCAAATCCTTTACTCGTTCTTTGAATAATTACGGTTTGTTAAATGATCTACCGTTTATTTTATTATTATCTAAAATTATTAAATTAGTTATTATTTATTGACTGACTTTAATCATAGTGTGAGTGACTGTACTAAGGACAAAAAACTTCGAAAATTACAGGAGCCTCCTGTAAATTATTCTAATTATTACTATATATATACCTTAAATAATATTTATAAATATTATTAATAAGTCAGTATAATTATATAGTAGTAAATTATTAAATAAATTATTCAATTCGGCAATCATAAAAATTGATCACGATATCTAAAGTATTGCTCTCATTCCAAATCATGGAACGTTCTTTTCACTTTCTCCTACATGACAACTATATACAAAATACTAACTTCTCAACAGCATTTGAGGGATCTACTAGGATACCTAAAGTTTTACTCTTATTCAAAGTCATAGACGATACTCTTTGCTTTCTCTTGCATAATTTATGTAAAACCCTAAAGGATTTAGTGAAAAGATTAAGGCCTTAGCCTACAAAAGAAGCCAAGGAAAAACTGAGGGGGTAGTTAGTAGGCAGGAAACCCAAAATCAGCAAACACATGGGAAAGGTATAGACGAGAGAAAAAAAGTCCAACAATCAATAGAGTTCAACTATTTCTAAACATTATGTTGAGAAAGGCACGCTCCCATATGATATACAGCTCTCCTATGTCCTATCTAATATAATAGACCCACATTTTCTCCCTTCAGTTTAAAATTTTCTTCTTCACCTTTTTATATGCATTTCATTTTATTTATTTTCTTTTTGTTTACTTTCTTGTGGTCTCTGCAAGATTTCACTATACCTCCCTTTTGATCGCCACTCAGATAGCTCCTAATAACTTTTTCTTTCCGAAGTTTTCCTTTTGCTATTGGTTAATCATTCTTTCATCATGCTCAGCTAGGTTTATATTATCTCCAAGCTAATCCTGCCCCCTTTTTGTAGTGGCACTGTTAATTAGATTAGGATAAAGATAATCCTCTACTTTCCAAAACTGTTCAGAACCTTTTATCTAAAACGAGTCTAAATACATTACCATGATAAAAGGCTAGCATTACTCGAAATAATTTATTAACTAACTACAATCACCTACTTTCGGCTTTTTGACATACCTTATGCCTAAAGTATATAAGTGATCCGTCTAGTTATATCAACATATACGCTGGCAAGGAAATGCTTCTTGCAAGATAAGCTCCCTTGTTTCCTTAAACTTGGTTATTATCTATTCAGGAATCTCTGAAGGATAAAAATATAATTCAAGTACATAGCTATACTACATGTGAAATATTACTAGTACAGAATTATATGCAACAGACTGATAATACCATTATACTAACCATTGTGGGCAGAACAAATAAGAGTTTCGAACTCCATCTGTTCTCCAACTTTGTGAATGCTGATACAATAGCTAAACAATGCGAGTAACACTGTATACTTACTTCTCGAAGAAGTGCGTTGCAGGATAACGTTGGATGATGAAAGTGAAAGAAACACCTTGCCCAGATTGTCACATGAAGTCAAACTCACCAGAAGACAGCTAGAGGAAACTGAAGCGCGGTGCTGATAGCAAGATCAAGTTTCATGAAATTATTTTGGCCTTTTCTTTCCGGTTCCAACATAGTTGTGAGCGATGAAAAGGGCATCCACACTATCACCTCATATACAATTGCAAAGTTAAATCATAGAGATCTTCACCATGATTTACAGATTAAATGCCGCGAGGCAGTCGTTGCAATTGAACACCTAAATGAGCAGCAGCATCTGCAACACCAGGAATGCTCGAGCTCTTAATAGCTGAAACAAGAGCTTCTACTCGCATCACGGCTGTTATTGGTATCGATAGAATCATTGCCTGTGACAGGTACTGTTTGCAAGAAAAGGCAAGAGCATACAAAAGGCGTAGCAACTGCAATCCAGAGCCATTATGATGCAACGATTCCAGGAGAGTGACTAACTTAGGAAGGTTTGTCAAGAGGCCCATGGTAGCTTCTCGAGGTGCTGCTTTAAGCAATAAGACCAAACAATCTGATGCCAAGTCCGTAATTTGTGTTTCGGCACTTCCAACCAATTCAAGAAAGGCACCTACATTGCTACCAAAGTCACCAATATCTTTGATGCAGCACTGTTGATCGACAGCAATGCTCATGTCGAAGGCATTGTCACCAAGAAGGGCCGGCTCTTTAGAAAGGTCTATGGCTTTATTGCTACCAATGCCACGCAAAATGAAAGCCTTGCAAAGGGCCAAGGTTGGTTCCAGAAAATCCTCCATATCCTTTGCAGTCACAAACTCAAGGAGATTGCCGATTTTTCTGATTACATGAAGATGAGATAGGACCCTAGTGTCCATCTCAGGAGCAGAAGCAAGAGCAAGACATAATTTAACATTGTTCACATTTGCATTTGAAAGATCCCCAAGCAAGAACTGGAAGCACTGTGAAACTGTCTCTATGTGAAGAATATCAGAGACTTTGACATAACTATATTCAATGAGCATTACCAGAAGCTTCTGAGCATACATTGGAATGGGATCATCATCTTCAATGAACACAGGATAAAGAGGAAGAAAATAGTTATGAGATATTTTTTTCAAGCTCTCTACAGTTTGCTCATCAACAGTTACCGGGGAGTCACTGAAGATCACAACAATCACATCGAATAATACTTTCAAGCACAGGAACCTAGCATCTCCATCCTTGTTGCCCTTATACAACGTGCACAGACTTGGAAGGATCCGGCTTGCAAATATTTTATGGTCATCAATGATAGTAGAAGGTTCCTCCGTAACTGACTCAAGTACCCGCAGCAACGATATTTGGAAATCATCTCGACCCTTCAGTATAAGCAAAAAGAATATGAATAACCCTCAATTGTTTATATTTTATATAAAGAAGAAAATTAAATCAGGCATTTAGAGATAGAATTGAACCAAATTTGTTCGACCAACTATTGTAAAAGAATGACAAATGTAGAAGCTCCGTACAATCAGTAATACCTGAAATGGTGCCTCTAAAAGCTTTGTGAGATTTGCTAATTGGAGCATGACATGGCTGCTTACTACCCTGTGCTTAAAGGATGAGCTTCCAAGAAGATGAAGGATAACTGGGAATAGATGAACAGTACTCTTTGGATTACCTCGTCCAGATAAGGCAGCAATGGCTCCATGGCGTTTACTGCCCATCATTTGCTGTACATCTCCAGCAACCAAGTCAAGTATGCCTGGAACTACAGAAATAACTAACTGTACAAATGATTCTATACACTGACTAATGAATCCATCCTTCTCTTTCCCCAATCTGTCAACAACAGAGAGGAATTTGGCATTGCAGAGGAAATGTGGAAGCCATCGTCGGCTGTTCTTACAAAGAAGAGCAATAAGTATAAGAGCTTTTCCACGAAGAACCTCACTTCCCTGGTCTATAAGAGAGAGAAGACCTGGAACCAATAGCTTTTCCTCTGCCAGAGACTGCATAAGGCGGCTTATGTTTGTTATAGCATGGCTGTTAAGAAAAGCCAAGTTCAGAAGATTTAAGCAGATCTGCTGCTCACGTTGGTTGCCCTTGGTGAGTGCAGATGAAATGTCCTTAACAGGCAATTTCTCAAACATCAAGTGGATGCATGATGGGCTGAAACGGGCTAGACGGACTAAACAAGACCCAGCAATAAGCCTTGTGCTCTCCTGCTTTCCCGTTGCTTTGTATATGTAACAGAGATTTCCAATCACATCCTGGCTAGCAAAGCGCGAAGTCCAGTCCCCTCCTTGACTGCAGATATTCTCAATTGTTCTTAAAGCATAAAGCTGTGTTAGATCATCCTCGCCCTTGCGTAAGATAGATGAGACCAATTGAACCACAGAATTTGAAACCTATAATTTCCAGTTGAATGAAGGAGGCCAAAAATGTAAATAAAGTAATGGAAGACTAGAAGCCCAGAAAGGTATTGTATAACATTAAAAGAGACTATTACAAAGTTATGCAAGGAAATTCTTCTACCAAGCTGTTAACAACAGATCTCAAAAAAGAACAAAAGAAAATATGAATTTGATTCTGGAAAAAATCAGAATATTCACCCATGTAGTTTTTCCACCTTATTATACGCCTTGAAATATCTACTTGCCTATTTAGGCAGTAGCAAGAGCAAACATGGTGCATGCACCAGAAGGGCTAATGATACCGCAATATGGTATTTTATATTTCACTTTTAAAATTCTTTGCAAGCTGAAAGTGTTTAGATCATACAACGAAATTATTACATTTTATTTGAACATCTGACTCTTGATTACGGTATTTCATAATTTTTTGAGGTGTACACTGTATTTCGTATTTACTGCATGCTTCAAGCAATCTAATTTACATCACAATAAAAATGTCCACTGTAAGAAACTACGTACATATGAAATAAACATGAAATACGTTAATTACGAGAAAAGCTAGAGAACTTTAACCTGCCAACTAGCTGTAGACCGACTGTCCTTTGAAGGAGACTCGAGGGCATTGCTATCTTTGGCATTCTGATCACCCTGAGTCGAAATGTAAAAGAGCAATTCCCCTAAACCAGCCATACAATACCTCCTAAGTTTATCCTGTTTATCCCTCAGACCATCTACCAATGCATTTATAATCCCAGAATTTGCCAACTCAGCTTCAATAATAGTGGAGTGCCGTATCAGCAAGCCCATCACTGAAGCAATTTGAACTCTTAAGGTCGATGACTTTGACAGTCGCAGCATTTTCACAAGCAACAACATCACTGGTCCATTAGTTATGATATTTGCAGCATCAGTATTCCCACTTAATATCTCTAAGTACTTCATGACATTCTGTTTCTCTGAAACTTGGGAGCTTCCACTCAGAGATTGGACAATACGACTGTTGAGTGCATTCAACTGCTCCGGTAGCAATTTAACATAATCACTAGCAGGAAGAGCTTCAAATGGAAGGTGGCAAACTGTATCCAAAGCTTTATCACCCTTTCTACTAGGCATTACGGGCTTGACTGAAAGATCTGATGGGTGCCAAAATACTTGAGAAGCAATGCTCGAGTCTGTATCTGGTGCACTCCCAGAAGCTGCTTTAATACGCTGAGCTTTTCTAAAATTACTACTAGGTGGAGTTGCAGCCACTTCTAGCTGTTCAGAACATGCATCCTGCTGGCTTTTCTTAACATCATCAGGCCCAGCCGTGTTATCATCAACGAGCATGTCAATCTGGTTATTGTTTTCTGCTTCTTCACTTGTTTCATTAACATTTTGCGCAAGTCTTTCTGCAGTATTACATGAAGGAGTCTCAGATCCTTCAGAATCATCGGGTCCATCTTCCTCAGGATTCTCACTGAAGTCGAGTTCCATGTCATTATTCTCGATTTTAACTTCAGCCTCATTCTCGCATGTCTCTGGCAAAGGCCTCCTGTAGTTTTCCTTTTCATTCTCTCTTTGCAAATTCAACTTAGCCATCCTCGATAGTCTAAGAATATTCACACCTTTTGCAGCATCAACTCGACCAGAAGGTTTTGCGTTTGTTTTTCTGCTGCTTTGGGCATTCTTAATGGGTGTTTCAAAAGCCTTAGCAGAATTTTCATCCTGCTTGTGAACTCCGTTTCCATTATGTTGATAGTGTTGGGCAGGTGTCTTTGTTCGCGAAGGTCTATCACCATTTCTCTCTGAAAGGCATGCCTTAGCAGAAAGCTGAAGCATATTACTAAAAGCAGCCTGAGGTGGCAGGGGTACTATACTGATTTTTACTCTCCAAAAACTATGTTCACAAAGTTCAGGCCACTGTAATCTTTCAGCAGGATCCTTTATTAATAGACTATTAACCAAATTTTCAAAGGACCTGGACGCGTTATCAGGAAGTGGTGGCGTAGGATCTGAAATTATCGATTTCACTAATTGAGTGAATTCACTTCCTGTAAAGGGAGGTCTTCCAGCATAGCATTCATATAACACACAACCCAGGGCCCATAAATCAGAAGCATACGAGTGGGATCCACCCTCTTGAAACAGCTCAGGAGCCATATAACAGGGTGTTCCTCGCTTTGATTGAGGCAGCTGATAAGCATAAGATCATGTTACATTCTATTTGCAAAGTTGATGTTGAGTATGAGAGAAAAGAGATTGAGCAACAAACCGCAGCAAGAGAACTTTTCTCTATATCACTGAATCGCCTTGATAATCCAAAATCACAAAGCTGGAGAGAATGCAAGCAAGAAAAGTTAAGTGTGAACCGCAAATATTATTAGTAAAGCACAGCCAAGGAAGTGGAATTTGTGCAACTTCAAAGAACTACCTTCATAGATCCATACTCATCAAGTAAAATATTTGATGGTTTCAAATCACAATAAATGATTCCTTTGGAATGCAAGAACCTAACAGTAGCATGGAATTAGGTAACTCAAACTTAAATGATGTTTGAAAAAGAAAAAAGTGTGCTGAAAGAGTATATACTGGAGAGCTTCAACAAGGTCACAGGCCAGGTCATGTATAGAATTCTCTGGTAATCTGCTATCCTGCAAGCAAATATAACAATTTTACCATTAACTAGAAAGGCTTTAAGTGAAGGACCAAACAATTCTGTCCAACTACCTCAACAAACAGAAAATGTGCCCTTAGGGACTAATAATGTGTGCAAACAAATCTGCTACAAGCTAGTGACTAGGTTTTATATAATATATTTAACACCGATGTGGATGATCAAAATGGTATCAGCCACATAAGAAAGACTGCCCCACCATATAATTTCCATATAAGAACGAGTGGACTGTTATTTACTTACCTAGAAAAGAAAACCTACCTTCTTTATCGACTTTTGTATGTCTACTTCTACCGAAGGCTAAGCACTGTCCTATGCTATTCGTGGTTATATGCCGCATGAACCCACCATGAAAGATGACATGATTTGACAAAAAAATCAATAAAATACAATTGCTCGTTGAGTAAATAATTGTTTTCCTCCCTTCGTTTATTGCTTCTACCATATAAGACCCAATCTACTCAACTAAATGTTCAAACAGATGGCCGCAGATCCAGGATCAGATTTCTCTGTTTGTTTTAGAATATGGATCCTACAAATATTGATTCTAGGACACTTATCAAATCAATTTTAATTGCACCTGCTAATTATTGTAGGGTAATTGTACCCACAATATGCTGCTGTTGCAACTTTTAGCTCATTAACAAAAATGTCAAGCATGTAAAGTTAACTGATAACATTGCAGCAGTGATTAGGACCCACTTAACTCCGTTGTCTGCAACCAAACATATGAAACATGAGCACACAAGACCACTGATTGATACCTGCCGCAGTAAATTCATGAGGTTTCCACCAACACAGTACTCCAAGACCAACCACAAGTGAGCAGAGGTTTCGTACCTGGGGGAGGGATAAAAATTTAGCTTATTACATTGCAAAACACAAATAAGAACCTACCAAGGGCTTAATTCACTAGGCTAGAGCTTTTGCATAAATGAGAAGACGTGTTCGAAAACTCCAAACAACTTTCCACAGTATTGTTGCCAAAAATCTGTTGGCTGAAGTCAGAAGCAGATTTTTTTGGAATTGGAGTTTAGTTTTGGGATTTAGAAGCTTCTTTCAGCTTCCAGCTCAAACCAAATGCCGTAACCCTCGCTTTGTTCTAGGCACATTCCTTTGGCTTCTTGAGTAGAGAATGCATCCCATAAGCCAGGCAAATGACGCACTAAATTACCAATAGTTCTAGACTCTGTTTACATTTAAGGAAGAAGCACCAACATAAAGTGTCACCAGAATATCTTATGGCTCCATAATCACTAGATCAAATAAGTTGAGATGCTAATTGACGTTCATATGTGTCTTACCAAGAATAAAACTTCAGCACATTTTGATGATCTAGAGAATGAAGCATCCGAACCTGCAAAATTCCAAGACAAAATCGACAGTGACTAGCCCAAAGGCACAAAAGACAACTGAAATAGGAGCAATTAGTCATTTGAAAAATTCATTCCTCTATAAGCACAAATATAAGTATAGCACGCTATAACAAGCAACTACAGAGAGAGAGTCATATTACTAAATCCAAACAAATCATAGAATAAAATCTGTTACCAACACTGTTCTATCACAAGCGTAATTAATGGACCACCTAAAAGCGAGCAACAAAAGGGAGCACCAGAGGAACAGAGATCTATTAAAAGAGAACACGATCAATTGGATCTATATAAGCTAAATTTGAAACTTAAGGTGCAATAAATGTGTTCTCACTTCTTGTAGAACCTTCGATCTCTGGGACTTCTCCACGCTCTTGATGGCATAGTACTCGATCGTCTTCTTCTTCCTCCCCTTGTAAACCGTCTAACCACAAAAAATCTCAGATAAACAACAAATTCCTAACAAAAAAACTCAAATCGATCCGATTCAATCGATTCTCGGGAAAAAAAAAAAAAAACTAAGAAACACAAACAGATCTACCGAGAGAGAGCGGAGAGAGATGGTACCGAGTACTTGCCGCGGCCGATGGCCTCGTAGACGTGGAAATTGTTCATGGCGAGGTTAGGGTTTTCGCCTTTTCGAGCTCGCGAGGGTTAGAGGAGGGAGAGGAGAAGAGAAGGGGAGAGAGAAATGGAGAGGAGAGATTCGAGGTTTCGGGGGGAATTTGATATATAATATAATAGAAAAATTAATTTGAAGTTTTTTCTTTTTTTTTGGGGGTTTTGCAGGAGAGAGGCGGGAGATGCGGAGTCGAACGAAATTGAAAAGAGATGCGCCCCTGTTGGATAAATGGCTTTAGTGATGATGGGATATCGACCGTTCATTTAAGTGGTCCGAAACTGAATGAACGGTGGATTATCCCACTTGGGCCTTATTTTGAATATATAGGGTTCGCTTTCGGAATATGCTTAATATGTGCGGAAAAATTATAGCCTGCACCCGGTGTATCAGGCGCCTCATGCACCACACGGTCCACACCCAATTTTTAAATGATTAATATCTTTAAGAAATCAATGTAAGTCACTATTTACATAACGCTAATTAAATTATTTGAGAATGCATCACAAAGCATCAGCGAGGGTCTTCTACCTAAAAGTTTTAATTTTAGAAATCACCAATTTACTTTTTCATATACTAGTTGTACTAATGGGCAATGTTAAGAGAATTATAAGCAATTAGGATAATAAAAAATAATCTAGTTTTTTTTTCGGATAATAGTAATATGCTATTTATTTTGTTTATTTTTTAAATAAAGACACTTGACTGAAAATATAAAGCAATTTTTAGCTTCAAACTTATAACCGTGGGTATTCAATTATTAAATTTTTTACCACTTATACTAGAGACAACCATCACAACTGGTAAAATAAATATTTTGAATTGTTAGCGAGTTTATCAAGAAGTTTGTCATATCCCTCCGAGGAAATTGATGGGAATGATTAACACCTTAAAATTTAAATTTAAATTTAAATAGCAAACACTATCATGAAAAGTTACACACCAGGTGCAGGCAATAATTTATACTTTTTAAAAGTACACGAGAAAGTTTTTGAATATTTCAAATCCTATTATCACTCATGCCTTTTTAATCTATGTAATCCTGGAATGCCGAGAGTTTTATGGAGTTAGATCAAATAGTAAGAGATCCAGAGATAAAAAAAATTAGAAATATATAAATAGTAATACTTTTAGAAGTATTATAGCTTAAATCAAAGTTTCCTACATCAAAATTATATCTCAGAAAAATTATAATATTTTACATTACTTAACAGAGATTATTTTTTAAATTATTATAGTATAAACTTATTACATTACTTTTGCTAGTTTTTTTTTCTATCATATTATAGACAATTCAATATATATTTTCTATGATATAATTCAATATTTTATCTGTCCCATTGTCATAGCCATATCTATACCATAGCGTGTCGATAAAATATTAGGAATACAATTTTCTTACCTATAGCACAACTCAAAATAATATATATATATATATATAATAAAAATATATAATATATTATTGTTTTTTTTTTAGAGATAGATAGCACGCTACCCGTTTTGTTTATTTCATTTAGAAATAAACTTAGCTGAAAATATGAATCAATTAGGATTCGAACTTGGATCTCAGATACGAACCATCAAGTCCTTTGCCACTTGCTATAGAGACAGTCAGTTATAATATATTATTGTTAGAAAATATATATTGTAAATTATAATATATATTAGTATATGCGTATTTTTCGTAAATGATATATATTGTTAGGAATAATTTCATAGATGCCCTTCTAGAAACTATTAATTTCATCAATACCCTTCTAAAATTGATAATATCACCAATACCCTCCAAATATGTAAAAATTATCATAAATGCCCTCTATTAGTTTAGATCCGTTAGGTCCCATTTGAAACGGAGTTAAATTTTCAAAATACCATTTTTACCCTTTATCTCTTATTAATACTTAATAATAAAAATACTAATAGGTATTTTAAGATAATTTTGTAAATCTAAATTTGAGTATTTAATATATACATATTAAATTAAATCATTAATATATATTAATTATTAAAAAATATATAAAAATTATATTTTATATATAGTATGTTTTTATCTAATTTTGGTTTTGTTTTTAGTTTCGGATTT
Organism: Ananas comosus; assembly: GCF_001540865.1. Lineage (NCBI taxonomy): Eukaryota > Viridiplantae > Streptophyta > Magnoliopsida > Poales > Bromeliaceae > Ananas > Ananas comosus. The sequence continues at coordinate 1,824,406 of NC_033624.1, forward strand.
CGGTTCAAGTTCAGTTTAAATATAGACCAAATGCATAACTGAATTTACATACGATGGGATTTTATTTTTTGATATCTATAACTGAAACTATTCCTATTCAGCATTGATTAAGCTTACCTCATTTTAAATCGAGTTAGATAAAATTGCGTATCTTTATCAATTTATATTCCTAATTAGTAATAGTAATTTTGAAATAAATTATAGATTTTATTTTTTTCCTATTTAAGCAAAAGTAAATCACATAACTATATGCATGAATTATTCTGTCGATTGAAACAAAAATAGAGTTTTTGTTCGAAAGCTAAAATATATTATGTTTCAGTTTTTTAATGCATTTAATGCAGATAAAATTATCGAGAATAATTTTGATTAAAAAAAATTTTAACTTTCAAAATTAAAGAAAGATCAGATAATTTTTTAACATTATTTTCATTTAAATTTTTATATATAATTATTTATTCGATAAAATATAAATAGAGCGACTAGATTTGGTGAAATTATCAAAAAAAAAACTAAAAAATTCTCATTTTTTTCATACACTAAAATGGATATCAACTAAAAAAATAAAGTTGAGGGAGCAGTTTCAAAATGGCATAAGTTGAGGGGATCTCCATACATTTTTTCTTAAAAGAACCTTGAGGGTAAATGAGTCATTTTAAAAGTTAACCCATCTTTAACCCTTTAATAACTATGGTAAAACTAACTTAACTAACCGTAAGGGTATTGATGATAATTTTCTGTATTTACAGGGGTATAGGTGATATTTTAAATTTTAGAGGGGCATCTATGATATTTTAGACTTTGAGAGGGGTATCCATGAAATTGCCCCATATTGTTATTGTGTGAGTAGCTCTCTAATAAAGGCTTCGCTCAGGCTTACATCAATTTTCGTGGGTCCTTTTAAATTTTGTCTCTTCTCAACAGCTAACGTTACACGCGTCTTTCCCTCCAAGGGGAGGAGAAGGAGGTGGTCCGTTACATAGTAGTAGTGGAAGAAGCACCAGATCATTTATATCTCAAATTATTTATTTTTTTAAAAAAACTATAATCGGACGAGTGAATCACAAAGGTACAATTTCTCGTCCCCAAAGTCCCAGATAAAGTGTACAGTGGACACTACTCCTTGCACCTGGTGCATCCGTACTATCCTCCACCCAACACTTTCCCCGCTTCCTGCTCCCTCGCGTCCCCGAAATGGCGGATGCGGCGGAGGAATCGTCGTCGTCGGCGGCGGCGGCGGCGGCGGAGGAGGAGGAGGCGGAGGCGGAGGTGGTGNAGCATAATACAGCAAAAAGCAACATATTCACCAGCCCAACGATTTTCACTCTTACAAGTAGATTCTCTACCTAGCTTAACTTAAAATTCCAAACTCTTAATCCCAAGCTCTCAAAGCAGCTGTAATCTAAACTTAGAAGCAAGGTTAATCATATTCAAAACCTACCATCTATTGTCCATCATTTTTCCACCATCTATCTCATTCCAAACTCTTAATCCCAAGCTCTCAAAGCAGCTGCAATTTAAACTTAGAAGCAAGGTCAATCATGTTCAAAACCTACCATCTATCACCCATCATTTTTTCACCATCTATCTTATCAATCCTCTATTTAAACACTACCAACCAATTGGCTAAGCAGAACGAATTCCGTCAACAGAACCTAGCTTTTACAGCATCACTCAATCACAACATCGTCGCTGATAATTCTAATCTCACAATTACCTAGATGGAATAGGCTTAACTTAATATGCTCTTGAGATCATTTTATATTACTTCCCAAAAAAAAATCTCCATATTTGATGATTCAGCTATTCCAAAACCTAAAATCAAAATCAAATTAGAAAAAAAAGAGCGGGGAAATCGACCGATCCACCTACAACGAAGCGATCGAAGAGGCGATCGAGGTGTCGCAAAACCTAAATTTAGTGGAAATAAAAAGAAATTAAATTCGCCAAAAATAGGGAAAAAAAAATCTCTCAATCGATACCTCAGGCGACCCCTTGGGGAGGAGAGAGGAGAGAGGAGAGAGGAGAGAGGAGAGAGAGTCACTTTACTCGAAGTCTCCAGAGGTTTCGGAAGAAGAGTTGAGTATTCGTTACTTCGTTCTCCTGCTTATAACTTTATATCCGTGCGGTGAGTGGTAGGTGGGGAGCGACGTGCCCTCACTTTGTTTCAGGAATGATAACATATATAAAAGATAAAGGTTATTATCTCATATTGATAGTAATGTACTTCTATAGATAATAGGTTATTAAGTCAATCTTCAAACTATGAATTCAATCACCAGCTTTGACATCTAAACAGTTTGAATAAGATCTCATAGTATAGATTGCAGCCACAAAAAACCTTTCTCATAGCGCACAAATTATCAATGGATAACTTGTTCAGACGTCCAAAAGGCCCCCAGTAAAGTACCAAAAAATCGCGATTGGCAATCAAATTGATTGCCATTTTAATTGGAGATTTAGTTATTCATTGTCACAAAATGATTTTGCTAACAAATGTTGCCTCTGCACTATGTTTTAAGTTATTCACAACAAGAACTCTCATAGATGTCCTTGGCTATCTTCAGTGCATCCTCTGAAGTTCCAGGAATCCCTCTTCTTCCAAGCCCAGCACAGTAAAGACCATTCTTTCCTTTCCAGTTGTTTGGATACTTTTGCTTAGCCATGCTGTCGTCGTCAATAAGATAGTCATCACCCTAACAAAGATTAAGAACTGAGGATAAGTTTAGTCAGAACAAATAGAGAGTCAGTGTCGGTCTGGCTTCGTTCTTGGATAAGCTTCTCAGCTGCGAGAAGATGTTGAAAGGCGTTTGCCAAACAAAAGGTTTCAGCCTTTCGATGCGGCATGAAGCTCAGATAAGAGTTTTGTCATTTCGCTGGCTTCAAAGCATAAGCTCTAAATTGAAATTTCTATTTCCACTGCAGCATTTGGCTTTTACTTTCACCACAGCTGGAAGCCATGTTTGGAATTTAAGGAAAAAGCTATTATTAATGCTTTGAACCCTGCTACTCAAATAACATTTTGTAGAAGCTCCAGTCCAGCCAAATGGACATATGATATCTCCAACACATCATTTACTATGTAATTTATAAGCACATATATTGTCTCTTTTCCCATAAGAAGAAAAGGACTGACCCTATTACCTTTAGCCACTCTTTCGTCGTAGCTCGATAGCCCGTCGCAAGAATTATGGCATCGAAGTATTCTACCTTGCCGTTGGCAAATGTCACGCTATTGCTGTTTATTCTGGTTATGGAAGGTAAAACCTGAAAACCATTTGAAGTGTCATACTACATTCATCTAAAATGAATTTTAGGATAATTAAAATCTGAAGAAGTTAAATCTACTTTTTACTCAACACACTAACTTAAGCACATAAACACTGCACTCAGCAGTAAATCATATACCTGAATTTCTCTGGCCTTGATCTTGTCGAATGTGCCAACATCCATAACAGGAAATACGGGAGAGTTTGCTTTCAAATAAAAGGGTCCTTTGGTTGGTCTATGTATTTCATACTTGGATGTATCCCCAAACTTCAGATAACAAAGGAAAAGAGCGAGTGCATCCACGAGGTACAGAGGAAGGAACTTCCTCAAATGCATACCCAAGAGCCATATCTCCCTCGTAACCAAATGAAGCTGCATCCACCACAAAAGTATGTTACCTCAAATTCTTGTTTTGTTTAGTGTATGACCATCTCACAACTAAAGAATATATAGGATCAGAAGGTAAAAGAGATATAATTAGAAACAAAGGCATTCTCATGAAAAGACAAAGACCGTTTGATTCATCTTTGCCACTTTGGACAATGTGTTTCCATTTTCGCAATTTTTTTCCGCTGGAATAACTTCTCATGGAATGTAGGACCCTTGCTAAAATCTCTATATGCACCGATTGCAACAGAATCATTCCCTCTGGTAAGATGAGATTTTTGTTCAGCTTTGGAAAAACAAAAATATGGATCAGAATTACAAAAGAAAAAGAGGACAGCTGATTTTGCAAAGACCTCAAAGATAAATTGATTTATTAGTCATCTTAACGCCAATTTCCTTAACTAGCTATAGTTAGATGCAAAATTGAGTTCCTTATCCAGCATGGAGGTCGTCAATCCATTCTAGAAGTTGGAAGGAAATGACTGCAAAGCTTACAAAAGTTGTAAGAAATTGCCAATATTTTTTTGAAAGGCAGTAGATAGCAAGGAACCGTGAACTAAGATATCTGATGTAGCGCTAATTAATTTTTCATTAAAGTTTCTGCAGCAGCTCGCCATATGGCCTACAGTAGGAGCTTCAAGTTGGATTTCTAGTTTCTACTTTGTAAGGTGCAAAACTCCTTTCCGACTTCCTACGAAAGCAAATTTCTAGACATTTATTTACAAAGTAGATAGTGATTGCTTCTTGGAGTAGAAAAGCCGATTGGATAGCCGAGCTACAAAGGCACTCAACAGCAATATGTAGAGGACAAGATGGAACTCCATTCAAATCTGAATCAACCTCATTGACCGGACAAGTAACCAACCAACTTAAAATAGCAATAAATAGTATTTAAAGCACTTTATCACAATAGCCCGAACATTGCCATAAGCCCACAACTACATGGAGTAATTGGCCTTTATAAAGGAAAAACCAAACAAACGCATATTGATGATAAAATAAATCAAATAAAGATAATTAGAAACAGATACGATAATTTTTTAAAAAAAAAGTGCAAAAGGGAAGCTCACCGGGCTCCGCACTACGATCGAGGTTTTCGCCCCGGACTCCGCGAGATCCAGGGCGATCTCCATCCCGGAGTTCCCACCCCCGACCACGAGAACCGCTTTTCCCTTGTACTCCGAACCGGACCGGAACCGGCTCGAGTGGAGGACCGGTCCGGGGAACCCCTCGAGCCCTAGAATCTCCGGCACCACCGCCTCCGCGTTCGCCCCCGTCGCCGCCACGAGGTCTCGCCACGGGGGCGAAGGAATCGTACGCGGCGCGGTACCTGGTTGCGGCGACGGGGGCGAACGCGGAGGCGGTGGTGCCGGAGATTCTAGGGCTCGAGGGGTTCCCCGGACCGGTCCTCCACTCGAGCCGGTTCCGGTCCGGTTCGGAGTACAAGGGAAAAGCGGTTCTCGTGGTCGGGGGTGGGAACTCCGGGATGGAGATCGCCCTGGATCTCGCGGAGTCCGGGGCGAAAACCTCGATCGTAGTGCGGAGCCCGGTGAGCTTCCCTTTTGCACTTTTTTTTTAAAAAATTATCGTATCTGTTTCTAATTATCTTTATTTGATTTATTTTATCATCAATATGCGTTTGTTTGGTTTTTCCTTTATAAAGGCCAATTACTCCATGTAGTTGTGGGCTTATGGCAATGTTCGGGCTATTGTGATAAAGTGCTTTAAATACTATTTATTGCTATTTTAAGTTGGTTGGTTACTTGTCCGGTCAATGAGGTTGATTCAGATTTGAATGGAGTTCCATCTTGTCCTCTACATATTGCTGTTGAGTGCCTTTGTAGCTCGGCTATCCAATCGGCTTTTCTACTCCAAGAAGCAATCACTATCTACTTTGTAAATAAATGTCTAGAAATTTGCTTTCGTAGGAAGTCGGAAAGGAGTTTTGCACCTTACAAAGTAGAAACTAGAAATCCAACTTGAAGCTCCTACTGTAGGCCATATGGCGAGCTGCTGCAGAAACTTTAATGAAAAATTAATTAGCGCTACATCAGATATCTTAGTTCACGGTTCCTTGCTATCTACTGCCTTTCAAAAAAATATTGGCAATTTCTTACAACTTTTGTAAGCTTTGCAGTCATTTCCTTCCAACTTCTAGAATGGATTGACGACCTCCATGCTGGATAAGGAACTCAATTTTGCATCTAACTATAGCTAGTTAAGGAAATTGGCGTTAAGATGACTAATAAATCAATTTATCTTTGAGGTCTTTGCAAAATCAGCTGTCCTCTTTTTCTTTTGTAATTCTGATCCATATTTTTGTTTTTCCAAAGCTGAACAAAAATCTCATCTTACCAGAGGGAATGATTCTGTTGCAATCGGTGCATATAGAGATTTTAGCAAGGGTCCTACATTCCATGAGAAGTTATTCCAGCGGAAAAAAATTGCGAAAATGGAAACACATTGTCCAAAGTGGCAAAGATGAATCAAACGGTCTTTGTCTTTTCATGAGAATGCCTTTGTTTCTAATTATATCTCTTTTACCTTCTGATCCTATATATTCTTTAGTTGTGAGATGGTCATACACTAAACAAAACAAGAATTTGAGGTAACATACTTTTGTGGTGGATGCAGCTTCATTTGGTTACGAGGGAGATATGGCTCTTGGGTATGCATTTGAGGAAGTTCCTTCCTCTGTACCTCGTGGATGCACTCGCTCTTTTCCTTTGTTATCTGAAGTTTGGGGATACATCCAAGTATGAAATACATAGACCAACCAAAGGACCCTTTTATTTGAAAGCAAACTCTCCCGTATTTCCTGTTATGGATGTTGGCACATTCGACAAGATCAAGGCCAGAGAAATTCAGGTATATGATTTACTGCTGAGTGCAGTGTTTATGTGCTTAAGTTAGTGTGTTGAGTAAAAAGTAGATTTAACTTCTTCAGATTTTAATTATCCTAAAATTCATTTTAGATGAATGTAGTATGACACTTCAAATGGTTTTCAGGTTTTACCTTCCATAACCAGAATAAACAGCAATAGCGTGACATTTGCCAACGGCAAGGTAGAATACTTCGATGCCATAATTCTTGCGACGGGCTATCGAGCTACGACGAAAGAGTGGCTAAAGGTAATAGGGTCAGTCCTTTTCTTCTTATGGGAAAAGAGACAATATATGTGCTTATAAATTACATAGTAAATGATGTGTTGGAGATATCATATGTCCATTTGGCTGGACTGGAGCTTCTACAAAATGTTATTTGAGTAGCAGGGTTCAAAGCATTAATAATAGCTTTTTCCTTAAATTCCAAACATGGCTTCCAGCTGTGGTGAAAGTAAAAGCCAAATGCTGCAGTGGAAATAGAAATTTCAATTTAGAGCTTATGCTTTGAAGCCAGCGAAATGACAAAACTCTTATCTGAGCTTCATGCCGCATCGAAAGGCTGAAACCTTTTGTTTGGCAAACGCCTTTCAACATCTTCTCGCAGCTGAGAAGCTTATCCAAGAACGAAGCCAGACCGACACTGACTCTCTATTTGTTCTGACTAAACTTATCCTCAGTTCTTAATCTTTGTTAGGGTGATGACTATCTTATTGACGACGACAGCATGGCTAAGCAAAAGTATCCAAACAACTGGAAAGGAAAGAATGGTCTTTACTGTGCTGGGCTTGGAAGAAGAGGGATTCCTGGAACTTCAGAGGATGCACTGAAGATAGCCAAGGACATCTATGAGAGTTCTTGTTGTGAATAACTTAAAACATAGTGCAGAGGCAACATTTGTTAGCAAAATCATTTTGTGACAATGAATAACTAAATCTCCAATTAAAATGGCAATCAATTTGATTGCCAATCGCGATTTTTTGGTACTTTACTGGGGGCCTTTTGGACGTCTGAACAAGTTATCCATTGATAATTTGTGCGCTATGAGAAAGGTTTTTTGTGGCTGCAATCTATACTATGAGATCTTATTCAAACTGTTTAGATGTCAAAGCTGGTGATTGAATTCATAGTTTGAAGATTGACTTAATAACCTATTATCTATAGAAGTACATTACTATCAATATGAGATAATAACCTTTATCTTTTATATATGTTATCATTCCTGAAACAAAGTGAGAAAAAAAGGAAAAACGGATTTACTGAATCCCATTAAATTTAATTAATAAAAACATAACCAGTCGATGTTAAAATCACAGTTCAATCACTCATTTTATTACTGAAACAAATTTTATTAGTAACAAAAAATTATTAAAATTTTAATTTAATATTTTAAGAATTTTATAATCGATTAGTTATTTAGGTTGAATGAATTAGATTTCTCACTCTAAAAAAATAAAAAGTTATGGCACGTCGCTCCCCACCTACCACTCACCGCACGGATATAAAGTTATAAGCAGGAGAACGAAGTAACGAATACTCAACTCTTCTTCCGAAACCTCTGGAGACTTCGAGTAAAGTGACTCTCTCTCCTCTCTCCTCTCTCCTCTCTCCTCTCTCCTCCCCAAGGGGTCGCCTGAGGTATCGATTGAGAGATTTTTTTTTCCCTATTTTTGGCGAATTTAATTTCTTTTTATTTCCACTAAATTTAGGTTTTGCGACACCTCGATCGCCTCTTCGATCGCTTCGTTGTAGGTGGATCGGTCGATTTCCCCGCTCTTTTTTTTCTAATTTGATTTTGATTTTAGGTTTTGGAATAGCTGAATCATCAAATATGGAGATTTTTTTTTGGGAAGTAATATAAAATGATCTCAAGAGCATATTAAGTTAAGCCTATTCCATCTAGGTAATTGTGAGATTAGAATTATCAGCGACGATGTTGTGATTGAGTGATGCTGTAAAAGCTAGGTTCTGTTGACGGAATTCGTTCTGCTTAGCCAATTGGTTGGTAGTGTTTAAATAGAGGATTGATAAGATAGATGGTGAAAAAATGATGGGTGATAGATGGTAGGTTTTGAACATGATTGACCTTGCTTCTAAGTTTAAATTGCAGCTGCTTTGAGAGCTTGGGATTAAGAGTTTGGAATGAGATAGATGGTGGAAAAATGATGGACAATAGATGGTAGGTTTTGAATATGATTAACCTTGCTTCTAAGTTTAGATTACAGCTGCTTTGAGAGCTTGGGATTAAGAGTTTGGAATTTTAAGTTAAGCTAGGTAGAGAATCTACTTGTAAGAGTGAAAATCGTTGGGCTGGTGAATATGTTGCTTTTTGCTGTATTATGCTCCACTTAAGAAGAAGGCTAGTTTTATGGAAAGCTTTAATGTTAATGAGAATACCTTTTTCATTTTGATATTGTCTATTTATCATGTGTCTAGATGACCAGTAAGTTCTTTCGATTGTATTATGCCAGCTTAAATTCAGATGAAAAATCTTCTTCTTTTTTTTTTAACTTTGGTAAATGGGAAGAAATCCAGCTACTTTGATCTCTGTGGGTATATCTCTGTTTGTCAAGCATATGCAACATGCTGAGTTTCACCTGCTTTACTTTTCAAATAGTCTGCACAGTTTCATAATGTTCCTCGCCAACGATCTTATGTAGCCTCTGGCTGTAATTTTTCCCGTTGAAAATGTTTGTGATTTATAGATCACACAGAAGATGGGGAAGGCTGTTGCTGTTCTTCAAAGCAATGAGGGTGTTAAAGGCACAATCTACTTCACCCAAGAAGGACATGGTAACCACTATGGATATAACACTAATGACTCGACCATGTTGTATTTGATTTGTTACTTTCTGAAGTTAGATCACCTCAGATGCCAAAATTATTATTATTGTTTTTTCCCCCCCTATTCTCTGTTTCAGGTCCCACAACTGTAACTGGAAGCATCTCGGGCCTCAAGCCCGGGCTTCATGGTTTCCATGTTCATGCACTCGGTGACACGACAAATGGATGCATGTCAACTGGTACTGGTCCTTATTTTTGACTCTTTCATCTAGAAAAAATTGATTTAAATAAATTTTGACATTTTGGTTGCATGATATCATTCGAATAATCAGGCCCACATTTTAATCCTACTGGGAAAGAACATGGGGCGCCAGAAGATGAGAATAGACATGCTGGTGATCTTGGAAATGTGACAGCCGGAGAAGATGGTAGTGTGTCTAGTACAATTCTATAGGCTGAAAGAGCATGTTATGTGTTATTAGGATCTTTCTTATCTGCTTCCAATCATTCTGTTGTTGATACCTCTGACATTGGATCTTTACTTAATGTAGGTACTGCTAATGTTAATATTGTCGACAACCAGGTGATTATTTGTAAATTTTCTTCTCATATTCCCTTTTCTTCTGCAAAATTTCCTCAAAGATTCTAATTTGTTCTCATCACAGATTCCCCTTACTGGACCAAATTCCATCATTGGCCGAGCTGTTGTTGTCCATGCCGACCCTGATGATCTTGGAAAGGGTAATCCCTCTTCACTTTGGCATTCGTTTGAGGATTTTGCCTGTTGTTGTGATGCCGTATTTCCTAGCCTCCTTAATCCTCTACTGTTTTGTTCCTTTTCTCAAGGTGACACTGAACTTATACTAATGATGCTAATATCTGAAAGATGAAGGTCAACTTGGATGAACTATTACAGTGGAGAAAACTTAGAGACTTGTATGTTTGAATAAACTACCCTGGTGGAGGGGTTTTTTTGCTTTTCGCCCCCTCAAAATATTTTTTTCACAAATAACCCAACAAAATTTATATTTGCAAGATTGGTCCTATTCCCGCCATGCAAGCGCTACGAGAGTCTGGCTGGCTGCCCAGAATTTAAGTTGAACACGGATATGGTGAATAATTCACCATATTCAACTTAACTTATACAACGTTTAATACAATAAACACGATGAGTGTGAAAAGAAAATAAAATGTGGAAATGACACACCGAACCATTCACCGTGTCCATTATCTGTTTTTAGCTACATGGTTTCTTAAATAACATGCTTCTTTCTTTTTAGGTGGACACGAGCTTAGCAAGACCACTGGAAATGCTGGTGGAAGAGTTGCTTGTGGTAATTATCTTCTGTTTTCCATTACACATTCACCACTCTATTATTACTGGAAATGCATCTCCAATTTGCCGTTTGGCGCTAGCGATCCTTGGTATTGTAAATTTGATTAATTTTCAACATCATTTGAATTCCAGGCATTATCGGACTGCAGGGGTAAGATAATATGGAATCGAAATTACCTCCTACCTGGGTCACTGTCCGGAGTTTTCATAGTTTTCGGAATAAATAATCCTTGTGGTAGTTTCTGTTTCTCTGGTGTTATTTAGACACATGATACACAGTATTATATGTTGTTTTATATTGGCTTCTCTTACTTTCGCTCTAGTAGTCTAAAATATGAACTCCTGATCTGTTAGCTTGTGTGATAGAAGCTGGTTTAGCGAATTTCGGTTTATAAAATGCTGTGCTTAACTGATGGAATAGTGCGAATAGGTAATGTTGAATTTGAGGAAAAACCAGCATTATGAGTTAGCCATTCTGTCTTGCATAGATCAAAGTAACCAAGCAATATGTTATACCTGTAACTAGTAAGTTAAATTATGTTTCATATTTAACCCATCATAGCATGTGATGGCGGCCGATGCTAATGTTAAGAATGATGCATCTGAAGCATTTTTAGAGGGTTGGCTTAGAAACGTTGCTACAGAATTCCTAATTTCCCACTTTATATATAAAAGTAAGACATCACATTTTCACCATCTTAATCATTGAAGCCCGTGGTAGAGTATGTAAAAACAATTGTTAGATTTGGACAAAACAAAGCAGAATGTTTTGTTGGCTTTTGGTTCTTCTTTACTGCAAATATTTGCAGGAACTTAACAGATTTCACTTTTAGAAGCTGTAGAGGGAATTGGTCTCCAAACAATAGAGAAACTAAGCAAAATGAAATCCGGTGCAGGCTACTTAATGCAGCTTCATGCGTGCTTAAAGAGTTTTATGTTGAGCCAATGCAGGTAAACTGCGATGACTATTATCGGTATTGTTAATGGGATGAGCAAGCAATAGTACCTGTTGAAAAGGAATTCAGATAAATGTTAATAAAACGAGTCATAGAAGAAATATGAATAACCACGCATGATTATAGTGTCAAAAAAAAAAAAAATCATTTGAGAAAATATGGCTAATCTGAATGCTGGTGTATATATGTGTAGTTTCCTAGAGTGGTTAAAAATGCTAATACCAATATTGCATGGACGTATCAAAAGCAAGAAAATAAGAATTTTTACACACCTGTCATTTTGAATGGCAGCCAAAATCTGGCTTTGGTATGGTGGAAGGAACTTGGATAGGATGGCAGCATAGCAAAAGCCCAGAAATGAAATGAAGCCAGTCGCAACAAAGACCGATCCTGTTGTTGTACTTTCTCTCGAGTACATCTCGCTGATGAAAATCGACCTTCTAATATGTTAAATCCCTGTAATCAATCAGAAGAAATCCAAATGAGAGGTTTCTTGGCGGCACCACAAGAATCAGATCTGATTCTTACATTCATTCTGATAAGATAATGGGAAGATCACAAAAGCAACAAGAAGTGTAGAAAACAGAGCAGGTAAGATTTAGCCCTGAAAACACTGAAATATATGATCTTCTCGGCTTCTCCCCATTACTGAATTGGCGTTTACATCACATCCAAAATATAACATATTTTTTACATGGTTATGCAATGGGATAACCTTACATCTCGTCTTCTCGAAATCTTTGGAGAAGAGCAAATATTGAAAAATGAAAGGTAATAGAACAATGGAGTATAGAAAGCCCTGTAACAAAAAAGTTCTTTAGGCTGTATTTATTTAGAAGGATAGAACAAAAGCTAATTGCCCTACTGTTCCACTTCTCTGAGGCATTTCAACAATCAATTGGTAAGCAATTCCAAAACAAAACCAAATTCGCCAATGCTATGAATCGCAAAGAGATCGTATACCAACAACTCAGATCAATCTATGGATCATCAAAACCAAAAGCTAGGGCAAAGAATCACAGTACCTGGGCTCTTTTATAGGATCAAGGAGGACGAAGATTATGGGCGACTCCACCACACAGGAGAGAGAGAGAGAGAGAGACCTGCAAATATAGTAGTAGACACTAGACACATGGTAAGAATAAGAAAAAGGAGTACTACAATGCAACCAACCCCTTTTAAAAAGAAAGAGGAGAAGCAAAAGGAGAAGAAGAAGAAGCCCCCAAGAGCACCCCACACCTTCCTCGCCCACCTCAAATCCATCCCCTCCCCATCCGCCGCCGCAGACTCCCTCCTCCACCTCCTGGGCTCCTCCTCCTCCGCTACTACGAAACCCTACCTCGTCGACTACCCCGCCGTGTCCTCCGTCCTCCTCTCCCTCCTCGACGCCCTCCACCTCCGCCGCGGCCCTCCGCTCAGGGACTCCCTCTTCGCCTCCCTCATCCAACACCTCGGCCGCGCCCGCCTCCCCGACGACGCCCTCCGCCTCTTCCTCTCCATCCCCTCCTTCCCCTGCGCCGACAAGTCCCCCTCCACCCACACCCTCAACTCCCTCCTCCACGCCCTCGTCGACAACGCCCGCCTCCCCGAGGCCCGGGCCCTGCTCGCCCGCTCCTCCTCCCAACAGCTCGGCCTCCGCCCCAACGCCGTCTCCTACAACGCCATCCTCAAGGGGTGCTGCTCCTGCGCTTCCCACGGCGCCCTGGCGCGCGCCCGAGAGGTGCTCGACGAAATGGCCCGCAGAGGCGTCCGCCCCTCGGCCGCCACCTACAACACGCTCATCAGGTTCGCGATCCGGAGCAAGCAGTTGGACGCGGCGGTGCGGCTGAAGGAGGAGATGGGGAGGAAGGGGGTGAGCCCCAACGCCGTCACCTACGCGATCCTGATGCGGGGGCTGTGCTCCGAGGGGCGATTCGAGGCCGCGAAGAAGATGATGTTCGACATGGAGTACCAGGGCTGCGCCGCGTCGGCGGTGAACTACGGGGTGCTGATGAGCGACCGCGGCAGGAGAGGGGACGTGGCGGGGATGACGGAGCTTCTCAGGGAGATGAGGAGGAGGGGGATGAAGCCAGACGCGGTGACCTACAGCATCCTGATCAATTACATGTGCGCGAAGGGGAGGGTCGGCGACGCCTACAAGGTGTTTGTGGAAATGCAGATGAAGGGGGCGTGCGAGCCGAGCGCGGCGATGTACCGCATGCTGGTGGACGGGTGCTGCAGGGCCGGGGAGTTTGAGATGGGTTTAAGGATTTCGACCGCAATGTCGGCCACCAAGCACCGCCTACGCCCGGAGTCTCTCGAGCGGTTGATAAGGGGACTCTGCCAAATTGGTAAGGTCGACGACGCTTGCTTCGTTTTGGAGCAGATGGAGAAGATGAGCGTCGGTTTAGGCGCCGAGGGATGGGCTGCTCTGATAGTGGCCGTCGGCGGGAGAAATTGCGATGCGGTGCAGCTTCTGCATGAGCTGCTTCTATGAATTTTTCGCGGCGCTTCATGTAGGGGAGAGAACCATGGTTGTTGTATATAGATTCGATTTATTCGAAACTTCTCAAATCAGGCGACTGGTCGCCTCTATGATCTGCAATATACGAGCTTTGCTTTGTTGCGGAAGTTATTACGACTCTTATATTCCTGGCAATGCTAAAATCAGATTGCTCTCATTATAAAGTTTCTTGTCTGAAGAATGTACATTGTTGTCCGAACTCATCTTGAGATGAAAAAGATATTTGAAAGCCATGTTTTTCGCTTGCTCACGCCAGATCCACGATGTGAACTTAAGACGTTATTTATCGTTATCATTAGAGAGAAATACAAAGAGGGAGGAGTTTGAAGAAATTTTTTTATGAGAAAACAGAAAATTGTACGGGTAGTGATTTTCATACCACCTGTTATGGTATGTCTTCTTTTGTACAATTTTGCAGGCAAAGCTGCTGCAGTGCCATCTATTACACCTACTGTGGCGACTGCAATGGTATTTAACCAAATTTATTTTCGTTCGTCCTTACCTTCATTTATATTGGATTTGATAAAAATAAATCTGACATTTCCATGATGATTCTTCTAACGAGAACTTAACTTAAAACTAGCATTTTTCACAAAAAACCGACTTGGCAATTTGACACAAGCATGACGACACGTCTAAAATCGATAACAAATTTTTACTATATAAACAGAATAGAAAGCAAAGCATAATTTCTGTAATAAATATCAACACTAAATGCAATAAATTTGAGATTTCCATACTACATGTTAAAAAGAAAAATATACTGAAAAAGATGGTTCATTTTTTAATACACAAATGTAATACTAAGAGTTTGACTTGCCAAATTGCATTTCTTCAGGTTAACCAAGCACCAAATAAAATTACATCTCCTGGTATAACCAAGTACCATATAAAATTACATCTCCTGGTATAACCAAGTACCATATAAAATTACATCTCCTGGTAGAGCCCTAAACAGCAACGCATTAAGTGGTTTACTTCATAGAATGTAAAACAGGTATCTGATCAAGTACTCAGATAGGTCACTACTGATCAAGTACTCCAACATTCTTTTTCCCTACTAAAGTACAACAGGTATCTGATTTACAAATTTTTCTGAATTTCAAGATGAATGGCCACGGTAAGTAAATGATTGTGATTACCTTTAAACTTTCTCAGATGCAAGACTGCTAGAAGTTCGGAAGCCTGCTTTGGGTAGACAGAAGGATGTCTGTTTAGCTGGTAAGAACTTCGAACCTGACTCGTCCGTGCTTGTTTCAAGGCCACACTCTACGCATAGAGTTTCTAGATCTGACTCCTACTCGGTTTAGAGTGGTTCAAAGACAACTAGTCAAGGCGATGTTTACCAATCTTCCCAGCATTAATAATCTAAAAATTCCAACTGAGTGCCAAAACAACTTCGTACCTTGATCATTAGGATTTTCGAGAGGTGTGTAAATGGATAGGGTTGAAGTTTGTAGCCCGCATAATTGATGTACAATATTGCCTGTGCACGGACCTTCAACAAGAGAACAATGGAAACATCTATTATTATGGTAAACAAGTTATTAAGAGGGAAATTTTTATTCTTTTAAAAGTTAATCCTAAAAGATGCAGGATTTCAATCATCCTAAATAGGAAAACTAGTGCTGATATTGTGCTGCTCTCCAATGTTGAAAAAGAAAAGTTGAACTAGGTAACAGTAAACCAAGAACTCCAAAATAATAATGTAACCATCTGAGAATCCAGAACAGAAAATATAACATGAACAATCTGGTTTGCAAAATTGACCTCATTTAGAAATGGTTCAGCAAGACACAACTGCAGATCAGTCGCTTCAGACGCTAGCAATGCAAAGAAATGTTTGAAGTTTCCCAGTTGGGAGTACCTACGAGAAATAGATAAGTTCAGAGAGTTATTCTGTTAATGAGTTACAAGATATCCATGAAGAAATAAACAGGGACAAACGGAGGGGAAAAAGGGCATGATAACATAAAATGACGCGTCACTAAGGGATTACACAGGATTTGGTGTCATATGATTTTAACATAAATTACCTCAACAAAGTCCGAGCAAAGCGCATTTGCTCTGACCGGAGAATTGAAGGTGATAGTTGGCGGTACCACAATGAGAGTGACTCACCCTAAGGTTCAGTGCAAGAGTGAAGATTAATCTATCAACAAGCCGCTGAGAAGCAGTAACTACCAGAAAGCCAGAGACCGACCATTTTTGGTATCTTACAGCCCAGATGCAGCAGCACATACAAAGAATGAAACTCAGCTTCATTCTTCTTTATGGACTTTCGATTAATACGATACAAGTCAAAAAGGGTCAATAAACATTTCATCATCTGCTCCATGTTGAGGTAACACAAGGATGATACATCAGGCTTGCTCCAACAGCTGGCGAGTTTTCGATGCGATGTAATGTGAAATTTCACCTGCAAATTTTCAATAGGTATTAATTGAACATATAATTTAAAGTTCCCTAACAATGTAAGATGTAAAAGGACATCTTTCTGCAACAGGAAAAGAAATGAAAAGGAGTCCTCTTTCAGAAGCTATAATGGAAAGACAGCCAAAGCCTAGCCCAGATTTAGTAGATAGGGAAGCATAAAGTGACAAAGTCCTCACAAACACTAAACACTAAACTCCTATGCTTAATGCGTATATCGAAAGGTATATTAGTATATTACACATTTTACTTGCTAGTGTAAAACTATAGCTGAGGATACCAAAGGAGTTTGACAAGATAAAGTGGTACCATCTCCTCGTACATATGAATTGCTTGATCATTAACAATATTCTGCATACTAAGGTCTTGCCGGATAGATCTTGTCCTATCAAAGACGAAATCATGAACAATTTCAAACGGATATGGCGAAGAATCCAATAAGCTCAGAAGATAATCCAATGTCTTTTGCAACACTGGCAGTGGCCGCATATCTGACGCCTGTACATCCAAAGTAGAGATAGTTCTGCAAAACTAACAGAAGACCGAATGTTAGAAAATACAACCAATCATCAGGAAGTATAGCAATATTAACCAGCTAAGAATTCTAAAACCGCAATCCAGCATCACATTAGATCTCAAAAATACAATGGAATTCAAGGTAACAGCGAGTATCCGGATAAAAAATGAGCTTGTTAGACCCAAATCACTATCCTGAATGCTTAAGCCCAAGTTACTCGAACTAGGGTACTAGTTTTTATATACCAATATATAAGCCCTTTTCAATCCAACATGGACTACCGGGATGCCACAAATGTAACCATAGTGAAAATTGATCAGAGAAAAATAGAGAAAGTACTACAAATGCAACTAATCCATGAAGATTTCGTACAAATTAATTCTCAAAGCAATAGTAAAAGCGATCGATCTCTACAAGACAAGTACTCGATCACCAAATTACATCGTATCGACAACAAATCATTCCCTATCTAAAAAATAACAAAAAATTTCACGGAAAAATTAACAGAGATTAATAATTTACCTTTTTAACGGCGAGATCAGGAGAAGTTCTTTTGGGATTCCCATCGACCCTTTCGAACACCGAGAGGTCTCTCAGCCTCTGTCGCTGAGCCCTCTCCTTCGCTGCTTATAGGAAAGGAAAACCAAATTCAAAATCCTACATCCCCATAGCACAAATTCCTACTATTACTGCTGCAAGAGAAATCACATGACATGCGATCACAAAACGCTAAGAGCTAGGGTTTTCCCAAGATGGGGAGGGGGAAGAAGAGGAAGAGGAGATGAACCTGGGCACATATCGGGGCAGGTTCCGACGAGAGAGGCGGTGTTGGGGGAGAAGTGGTCGTCGCCATGGGAGCGAGGAGCGTTCGCATCACTGGATGAGGGGAGAGGCGATTGGTAGGTTCCCTTCCCACTTCTCCTCTGCATCCTCACCTCTCTCTCTCTCTCTCTCTCTCTCTCTCTCTCTCTATCTCAATCGACTCAGTGATCAAGTTCCCAAACGGGCGCTCTCTTGAACATTTTTCAAGAATTGTTCGAGGGGACGCTACACACCAACCCTATTGATTATACTTATATTTATTTAATTCCGAAGAAAGACGGAGCTAAATGGGCGGATGATTATCGACCTATAAGCCTGCTGAACGGAATTCATAAGATCCTATCCAAAGTTTTAGCCAATCGACTGGAGATGGTTATGGGAGATCTGATATCACCCACCCAATCGGCTTTCTTGAAGGGAAGAAATATCACTGATGCTTTCGCGACGGTTCGTGAGCTGATCGGCTGGGAGAGTAAGCTGGAAACTGAGGGAGTCGGGGTAAAAGTGAATTTGAGAAGGCATACGACAGAATTTATTGGTCGTTTCTTCTTCGCATTTTAGACTGGTGGGGCTTCGATGATAAGTGGTGCAACTGGATCAAACTTTGTGTGTGCAACGCTAAGATCGTTGTTTTAGTTAATGGCGTACCAACCAAGTGGATAAAGACAAAGAGGGGGGTTCGGCAAGGCGACCCGCTTCCCCCCTTCATCTTTTTACTCGTAGCAGAGTGTCTGGCTCGACTGACGAAAGAGGCAATCTCCAACAATCTTATTAACGGCATTGGCCCTTCTGAGGCTTCCAGGGTTTCCATTATCCAATTCGATGACACTTTTTTCTTCTGTGAGGCCAAGAAGAGATGCATGCGAAATCTGAAATTTCTATGGCAACTTTTCGAGTGGGCATCCGGAATGAAGGTCAATAGGGAGAAATCGGAACTATATTATACTGGTCAAGTGGAAGGAAAAGCGAGTAGGCTGGTACACATACTAGGTTGTAAACTCGGTAGCTTACCCACCAGATATTTAGGCCTGCCGTTGGCAACCAGACCCCTGTCCAAGGAGACTTGGAGGGAAATCATCTACAAGGTTCAACGTAGAATTGATGGTTGGCAAGCAAAACTTCTATCGCGAGGGGGTAGACTTATCCTAGTAAACACCGTTCTCACTAATCTACCTCTTTATTTTCTTGCTGTGTTCAAGACACGAAAATGGGTTATCAAACGCATTGAGGCTCTGCGTAGAGATTTCTTCTGGAGAGGAGGATCCACTTCACCCGGTAAGGGATGTCTTGTTTCCTGGAAGAGCGTCTGCAGGAGCAAGAAAGAGGGAGGCCTCGGTGTCCTTGATTTAACGGTCATGAATCAAGCCCTCCTTGCCAAATGGTGGTGGAAATTTTTTACGGCGCCTCAGTTGCAATGGAACAAGATAATTCGTGAGCTGTTCTATCTTAGAAGAAGACTACTAAAAGAGGGCAGGTGCTTTCGATCATCCTCCTTTTGGTGGAAGGGCATTCTAAGTCAAAAAGATATATTCAACTGGGGAGTCTGCTACAAGTTGGGCAATGGGTGTATTATCGACTTTTGGTCAGACCGGTGGTGTGGGGAAACCACTCTCTCTTCGACTTTTCCTGAGGTGTTCCGGTCATCGACTCGTAAAAGTTTGAAAATCAGTGAATGCTCAAATAGTAACGACTGGCACTAGGACAAGATTCTAAGTAGCACCAGCACTAGTGACCACAGGATGACTGCATGCATCTCGGCCCTCAAGGCACGGCTCTCCTCCTTCAAACTTGGACTGGGACCGGACAGTGTGCATTGGAGGTGGAGCCCTGACGAGCGTTTTACTGTGAAGTCAACGTATTCGGCAATGTGTGACGGGGGGACGAGAGATGGACGGACCTGCAAAATTTGGAAGATCTGCATACCATTAAAAGTTAAAGTGTTCTACTGGCTTGTCCTCAAGAAAAGACCGCTTACTGTAGATAATTTATTAAAAAGAGGATGGATAGGCAACACAAATTGTGTGCTGTGTGGGTCTGATATGGAAATGGTAGACCACCTTTTTTCTCAATGTGTATTCTTCAAATTTCTTATGGTGATGTCATTGGAGGATGTCCAAGCAGGAGATTTGGCCGAAGATGTGCATATGGTTTGGGACAGACGGAGCGGAAGGATGGGGTCTCAGTCCATGAGCGATGATTTACCTGGACTAATTGCCTGCTGGTGGGTTATTTGGGAGACCAGGAATGGTGTGATCTTTAGGAGGAATCAGACTGATCCAATCTGTTGTTGCTATAAGGTTAAACAGCTGACGTCCCTGTGGGAAAGTTTAGCCCTATGGAGAGACACTGATTTTTCTTTTTTTTTATTTGGTCTTTGTCCGGCTTTTCATCTCTTCAGAGACCTTGTTGCCTCACCCATATAGCTAAGTTCATATCCTGAATGAATGAAGCGGGTAGCGTGCTACCTTTTTCTCAAAATTTTTTTTTTTCCAAACAGCTAGCAAAAAAATAAATAAATAAATAAATCCTAAATTAGATTTTCTCACATATTTTATTATTTTTTTAATAATAAAAAGTCACGAAGGGTTTTTAAATCTAATGTACATCCTTAATAACAGAGTATGCAAATATTATTTTAAAAAAAATAATATTATTTGTACAATGTGGACTGGATGTGGATTGCACACTCCTACCCATCCAAAGAATCATAATTCTCTACTGATTTTATTTTATCAATTTTTTTTAATTTAAAATTTAAAAAATTATTGCAAATTTTTGAATAGTATGATATAAAATTTACGCCCTATCAACGAAATACACATGTAGCATTTTTCTTAGAAGCATTAAAATAGCAAATAAATAAATAAAAGAAAAACAACAATAATAACAATTTTGTTATATACTGTAGAATATTATATTTATACGTCATTAATCTATTAATTATCCGTCAGTTGATATCTTTGTTAGTTAATTCGGAAATTATAAAAAATTTGAATTAAACGGTCCGTCTACGAATTTATTTCAAAGAAAGAGAATTATTCATGCTGAATAATTCACGAATTATTTCCGAATTATTAAAAATCTGAATAAAAAACTTATAATTTTTATATTTTAATATAGATTATTATTTTATATTTTATATTTTATACTAAATCTATTTTTTAAGCCGAATTTTTTAATTAGAAAATAAATTTTATGCGTATTATACCCGTACCAAATTTTCACTGAATCCGAATTAACTAACTATCAACTTGATATATGCAGTTCCAGCAAAAAAAAAAAAAGCATTTTGTAATGCCTAAAATTTCTGCGACGATAAGAATAACAACAATTAAATGTATTGAGTTTTGATTAACTGATGTACACGTGTTGAACACACACAATGTTTTGGAAGGTCGAAAGTATTTGTGAGAAGAAAATTAATTAACATTCGATTTTAGTTCTTAAATTTTAATTTATTATATTTTATTTTATATTTAAAGTTTGAGATAAGATATAACCAATATCTATCATTATATATATTTCGGATCTGACTAAATATCCCGAGGATTATTGTTGTAATTTTCCTGGCTGTTTGGTTCATTAGGTTGAGCTCGAGAAAAACCTAGTATGAGCATATATAAATTTACATATGTGACATTGGTTTTTATTTTTTGCCCTTTTTATCTTATCTGAAGAGTTGATAGTTAAATTTACATATGTGAAATTGAAAAATAATAAGTTTATTTCGAGACTAGTGTATGTTTGCTAAATATTTACAAGAGAAATGCTCTTGATCGTTGAAATTTTCTATAGATTATTAATGTGCTGATAAATTATTGTAACACGGCAAATTATTTGTGCGAAGCGGTCAAACGCTTGCTTATCATGTTTATCACTATATTAATAGCTAGTTAATGCAAAATTTCCGGATAACCCATATCTTACGTAATGATCAATTGGATCAAAATTTTCCAACTCTCTCTCTTCTTTTGACATTGATACTTTTGGTTGCTCTGCTTCACCAAAAAAAATAAAAAAAAACTCCCGAAACAACCTTCGAAACCATTGACTAATTCTTCTCACGTCTACATGCGAAATTTTCTTCATAAAAGGCATTTTTACAGTTCTTGTAAATTTATTACACATGATCGAAACCATTCTCAAAAGAAAACATAAAATTCATGTGAGAATTTCACAATAACAAAGAATGTAATTAAGAATTGTTTTCTCACCTATATATATATATATATATGTATGCTGCTTATTAGAATCCACACTTATTCAGGAAGTGGCGCAATCTACGAACTGCGTATACTCATCAGCCAAGCAAGCCTCCCAGAATCTCCTATTATCTTCCAATTCATTCTCCGACTCCTTTTTCGCGGCATCTTTCCCGCCCTTTTCGCCCTCCACCGCCTCCGTCGCCGCCGCAGCATCTCCTCCGATCGCCCTGCGGTGGTTCTCCGCCTCCCCCGTCCCGATCACCCCCCTCCTTTTGAACCACATCACTCCCTCGTCGGCCTCCCAATCGCCGCCGCCGCCACTGCTCGATTCTGCATCGTCGTGTTCGTCCTCCGCAACCTCAACATCATCGTCATCATCACTAGGAATATCAATCACTTCGTAGAGTTTATCTTCCGAGTCGCCGCTCGCTTCGTAACCGATAAGCGAAGGACCAACGCCACTGCCGCCACCGCCGATTTGAGCGCTTCGACTCATCGCGATCGAGCTCGAAGCCGACCCATTACATCGCCGGGCCCTCGAGGCGATGATTTATACTATATACACACATATACGGATGGATCAGCATGCGGTTGGTGTAGGTTTCCTCAAATGTGGAAATTCTATGCGGGGAAAGGCGTGGGTGTGAGACACGAGCGGCGTGGACGCGAGGAAGTGTTCGTTAGAAATGTTGACGGGGGAGCGGAAAAAGTATTACCTGCGCCGAGTGCATCGCTCATATATAATTCCGTACAATTTTAGCAGATAATAGTTCGCAACATGGTTGTTCGCTCGCGCACAGTTGCAGCTGCACTACAGTTGTAATTCTATATAAACTAAATTTGTTGTTTGATTTTGATACATTTGAATTTGACTGTCACAGTTGGAACTATCTGAGGAGGCTTAACTGCAACAACAGTTGGCGAAAGTAACTTTAAAATTAAAAATAAACTTACTTTCCTAATAACCTTTCTACCACACATAATCGAACAAGTTATTTATATATAGTTGTCTTTCAACTTTATATCTAACAAAATAAAATGTATACATTTATAATTGTTGTGTTTTCAACTATACTACATTTACAATTACATCGCGTTTTCATTGGACCAATCAATTTCGAGCCCTCCATAGTAGTGTTTTAGGGCACATATAGGGTTTGCTAAAACTATTCTTGAATCAATTAGTAATAAATAGATTATTTTTAAATTTTTATATGGTATGAGATTTAGTTCAAATTTTTCTATTTTCAAAGAGCTCTAAACTCAATTCTTCCTATCAACACACGTGACATGATTTATCTGGTCTCCACCTAGCAGGAGTCCAAAAAAATATTAAGGCTTCGTTTAAAATTGCGAGGAGATTGAGTTATGTGCGGTGAGAAAGTACGTTGGAAAAATACCTCATTTTGTTCCCGTACGTAATATATATATTACGATGAGTCGATTATAATATATTTTTTGCGGATCTACAGAAGAACACAGAAGCGTATCCCTATACACTTTTATCCCAACTCTATTTTATCTAATAGCGAGCGTTAGATAGGCCTTAATACCAAACTAAGTCGGAGGCCATTTCTGCATCATTTACGAGTGCAGTGCACGGTACACCGGGTGCGCGTAACAGTTTATGGAGGGGGGTGGGTAGTTGGTACAGTGGGTAGAGCGGCGGTGTTCAGTTTTTTCAAAGCGAGTTTTTGGTCTCATGAAAACGCGGGGCGGTGGGTCATCGTCAATCGCCGAATCGCCGGCCCAGGACGGCTTCCCACGGATCTTCTAGAAGATAATAATTCGACTTTTTATTTTTTGTTTATTTAAATTTTTATTTTTATTTATGCTTAACTCTTTTTGTTTGGTCAAACATACATGAAGTCCCCCCTTCAAGTACTGGTGTTGTGAAATGGCCCCCTAGATTATTTATTTACTTATTTCCTGTATTGAGATCTTCTCCGCTTCTGATTATTTTTTTTTGTTTTCGGAATTAGTTGACTTTTGGGCAAATAAATTACAGATCTAACCGAATTGACCGGTAATTTTGTCACATTTAAAATTGAATTAATTAGCTTTAAATCGCTAATTGAGATATGAAATTTAGTCAAAATTTAAATAAGAAAAGCACAGAAGTTAAAAGGGTGAAAACCAGAAAAATTAAAACTGAGGGGTCTGTTTCGAAATAGCCTCTAGGGGGGCGCCAAACATTTTGACTTTTTTTAAAAAATTTTTTGGGTGCGTGCAACGTCAACTCTCCCCATCTAGAGACGGAGAAATTCTATACTATCATACTTGTACCACATTATTAACAATCATCTTTTTTTCTTTTTAAACAAAAGTACAATAAAAATATATTTTTATAATCAGGACGGGATATATATCTTTAAAAGAAGATTTTTGATTGGTTTGTTACGTTACATTACCAATATACCTGTTGTATTCTAGAATTTTTCCTAAAAACAGGGTTGTAGAGACGGGGTTGGTGATCCTCCACAAGCGACTACAACTCATACACTTTTCCGTACTATGAAATTGGACTTTATTCATTTAATTTGTTGGTAAATGGTAACTATCTTTTTTTTTTTTAGAAAAAATAATAAATTATTTGAGAAAACTCATGAAGTAACGTGTTTCAGTCGTGACGTGAGCTTAATATGAATTAGTATACGTACACAGGTACTTCGGGAGGGTTTGGGATAAAGACAAATAAGTAGAATCATTTTTTTTAAAAAAAATGAAATTCTATGAAAGGGGACAAATACCTACAGCCTACTCACCATATTTTTTATTTTTTAATTTATTTTTTTTCTGTAGTCGCAGGTTTTTGTTGTCTCATCTTTGTAACTTAATTTATTTTTTAATAATATTTTTTTCTCAAAAAAACCTATTTAACTTTTATATTTATTTCTAAAGGCTTAGATGATCAAATTTATTCTTTTATTTTTATTTTTATTTTTGTTATTTGTCTATGCATTTTTTGTCGGTTGATCTCGGGGTTGTCTCGGACCAATCCCAAATTAAGTCCAACCACCGAGTTAAATGGGGATAAATTTAAAAGAAATTAGAACTTCAATATTAGCAATCCCAAATTAGGGCATAAATTTTGTCACTTAAATTTTCTAGGGAGTATATTTAACAACTCAGATGACTCTTTTTTATAGAGGTAACGGCTATTTTTAATAATAGTAGGCTAGCAGAGTTTTAACTCTAAAGTCGTGTTTGTAGTCGAATAAAATTTTTTATCATACTTATTCTGCTAAATACACCCAAATATGTTAGAGATAACTTATTTTGGTCAAAAAGGATTGTTCCTTATTATTTTGAAATAACCCGTTAAAGAACTATTCTCCCTAATAGGACTATTCTTCAGCTTATCCTTCGTCTAATTGTTCTCTCTCTTCGCAACACTTTCCTCTATTCTTTACTATAGTTAAAACAAATAACCAAACATAATTTTGACTATTCTAGGCCCCCTTTGGTTCAAGGGATAACGAAAGTTATTCTCACTATTCCGCCAAACAGGATGAATTTTTACCGGAATACTTTACCGGAATATTATTATTTTTTATTTATAAAAATTTACTATCTTTCTTATTCAATCTTACCTAACCAAACGCTATTTTTTTTTATTCTCAGGAATAATTCAATTTTCATCCAAACGCAAAATTTATCTAATCCCCGCTTATATCTCAATTTATACATATCTCTGCAATAACCACTTTTTGCTTATCCCCGAACCAAACGATTCCTAAAAGTAGGAATATGTCAAGTCAAACATAATATTTCTTGTTCCTCCCTATCTTATAAGTTATTTCAGGAATAAAAGTATCGATTCCTTCAAATATTATTCCGTGACCAAACACAATGAACTCTGTGAGGATCTAACCAGTAAGAGAGAACTATAATAACCAGAAGAGTAAAGCAAGGAGTAACGACTAAGTAGAGTGACAAAGTTTGACCAAGCCAAGCCCAGTCCAATAGCCCCCAGGACTTCACAGACTGAGGCCCAATTGGCCCATTTACCAATTTATTATTTTTTCAGTCCAATATTTTTGATATTTTGTATTTTAGTACAATCTATTCTCAAATTCTCCAATGCAAGTCACACCACATCCCCACGTCTCAGAGCAATCTCATCATCGGCGGGTTGCGACAGGTCCAAGTCATTACGGGAATAAGCGAGCATTGTGAGTTATTCCGTAGGATAGACTTAATCCCATCCTGTTGGGGGTTTCTTGTGTCCACGTCGAGCATTATTTATAATAATTTTAGATTAATTTTTGTAAATATCCTTTCAAATTGTAAAATATAATTGATACCCTTGCACACACTAATAAAGGATTTAGGATTGGGGCTTTGGATTTAAAATTTAAGAGGGACATTTGTCATAAATTTATATATTTAGAGAAATATGAATGGTAGATTAGATTTTGAAGAAGGGAGTTGGATGAGAGAGGTTGTAATCATAGCACTCATAATTTTATAGCTTGAGCGAGATTAATGTTCAGTGTAACAGATATTTTATACACTCATTGATCATAACATAGGTGACAATAACTTTGGAAAGCCTACAGTTTTATGTCAAAAAAGAAAGAATTATATAGAAACAACAACATTCAACTAAATATTGCAATTACAGGCGGAAAAAAAAAAAAAACCTAAATATTGGCATCTGATAAAAGTAGATAGATAGATAGATCGTAGTACTCTTTTTTTGTTTTTTTTCAATATCTATTTTACTGGAAACAATTATAGTATTTACTGAATTTACCTTCACAATCACAGTTTGGTATAATGAATACTTTCTCCAAAAAATAGTTCGAAAAGATCAAATATCGTGAATGAAAAAGGAGACAAAAAAAATCTTTTTATAGTTTCATTGGGTAATCGAGTGCTTAATTTGAATCACAATAAGTAAGGTTGAAGTCAAAAAGAGGTGACTGATAGTAATTAATCTATGATTATAATTAAACTAACAAAGTTTATAAGCTCCTTTTTGGTCAAGCTCATCATAATGATCTTAATTTGTCCAACCATGGTAGTCATGAATCCAACCAGTTTGGCAAAATTAACTCTAATATGGCTTATATATATAACAGAGTTATACAATTATAGAAAAACATCAATCAGCTTCATTAAACGCGATGTCTGTTATTTTGTGTAAACTCATGCACAAAGCCTGGGGATCGTGTTACTTAGACATTCTAATCACACTTAGTTTTCAGTTCGAACCGTAGTGATTAATCTATGATTATAATTACATGTACATCATAAGGGATGTACATTTTATAAGCAACGACTCAAAAATTGATAAAACACTATGAATAGGATGTATGGGTAGCATTGCTCTCCCTTTTTTCTTTTTCTTTTTCTTTTTTTTTTCTTTTTTTTTTGAGAGAGAGATAGGTAGCATGCTACCCGCTTCGTTTATTTCATTTAGAAATAAACTTAGCTGGAAATGTAAATCAACTAGGATTCGAACTTGGATCTCGGGTACCAACCACCAAGCCCTTTGCCACTTGCTCTAGAGACGGTGCTCTAGGGACGGTCGGTCATTGCTCTCCCTTTTAAAGAGCACCAAAGTGGAGTTCATGTAACTCCCAATACCCTGGTTCATGGTCGACTTGGTAGACTGGGTCCATTTACTATTATTATTAATATTATAATTATTTGTTCTTCTCCCAACAAGAGGATCCACCCACATCCAGCTATCCAACCTCTAGCTGAAGTAGCTCAAGCATTAAAAAACCCAACAGCTTCTCCCCCAACTCCTCTACACCTTCATTATGACACAAGAGGGGCAATCACAAAAAAGATGATGTAGACCTCTTACATGAAATGGATGTAAGTCGGAACCCTCCTTAGTTCTTTCCAAAGAGAAGCCAAAGCGCATCTAGCTCACTGTGGTGGCTCAGAAAAATGGCTTCTTCCCTCAAACTCTCCTACCAAAGGCTTGAGAAGCTCCCTCTTGAATCAGATGAAGATCATAAATTGATTAAAAAGAACTACTTAGAGGATCTTATGGTTGTTAGGAGGAGCAGAAGATGTGGCAGCAGCAATGGCGGTCGACAATGGTGGGGGTGGCGGCGAAGCAAGCCGAGGGTGAGAATAGCAGGGCTTAGAAGGCTTTGTAGGAGGAAGGGGAATCTAGTTGCTAAAGCATTGAGAGTGACAATGGCCAAGGTGGTGAGGAGGTTTAAGGAGGGAAAACCATACATTGGAGACTTATTTGCAGGGAATTACATGTTCATGCAAGTAGCTCCTTCACCAACTATGGGCTCTCTCAAAAAGTCCTTGCCAAACTATTACTACCACCACTACAACCACCATAATATCATCATCCCAACACCTACTGTGAGGTTTAATTATATCTGAAGAATTCTATCTAATCGTGTTCTTTTTGCATCTATATTGACTATGATTAACTGATTTTTGTTGTTGTGTTTTAATTTCTGGTTCAATCAAGTGTATGTGAACAGGTATGTGTTCAATCCTCTCCATCAAATGTTTTCCATGAGTACTCTGGAAATAAGATTGTATTCGAATAAATTATTTTTTTTTTCTTGAGTCTCTATTTAAATTAGCTCAGTTCCGTCATCTGGTGTTATGATCTCTTTCTTCTCAAAGAAAT
The DNA here is from genome assembly GCF_001540865.1 of Ananas comosus. NCBI lineage: Eukaryota > Viridiplantae > Streptophyta > Magnoliopsida > Poales > Bromeliaceae > Ananas > Ananas comosus. Next base: position 1,853,121 of record NC_033624.1, read on the forward strand.
GCTATGCTTACAAACAGCTTTACAAACCTTTTAAAAACTCGCTAAGGTAAGAATTAAGTTCAACCAATGAAACCCATGGTTTTGTAGAAAACTCGTAAAAAATTTGTAAGCATAGCATAATTCTTTTTTCCCCTGCAGAAAATATGCTCTAAAACAGGAGTGTCGGTGTCGGTGTTGCATTTAATAGCTTGATTAACAGATGAGAAATGATGTGGAAGAGCAATGCAAACAATAATTTCTCCTTTTAGTAGTTAGGTACTCACCCATTTATGTAGTGGACAAGTCATGTGCTCTCCTCGTGTTCCCAATAAATGATGCACTGCTCAGTAGCACAGCTCACGAGATCATTCAACAAACTCCAAACTTTTTCAGAGCATTAAGTAACATTGCTGTTGCCGTTTCCACGAATACATACGATCGATATCTCGCAGAAATAAGTTATTCAGTGTGCGTTTCCCTAAAACAAAGAAAGCAGAAAAATAGTTCAAATGATGTGCGAGGTGTGTACACTGATTTACCAGCATGAAAGTTTTCAACAGAAATATCTGTAAAAAACAAAAGTATAGAGATCGCACCGCGGCAACGCTTTTGAAGCCAAAGCCAGATACCATCACCCTCAATAGAAATGGCTGAAACAGGATTTTCCAGTGATGCTCATGGCTTACATTGTGATCCTGTTGCAAACACAGAGAGAGGGTAACATTTGAGATGATCAATCAAAAACTTTCTACCTTTCAGAAAATAATAATCAAGAATTTCCTGCTGCCTTAATATAAAATGACATGACTCACCATTTTTTTAAATTTTTTTACTCCTAGACTATTACCACCTGTAATGCAGGCGAACAGGGTTTGTTCCCAAAACGTAAGAATAAATATATTTCAAGAAAACACGAGAGCAATAAGGTAAAACATGTTGGAGTCCCCCATATTCGTTACTCTTATAAGTGGTGATGCTGATAAAAAAAGAAGATCAAGTTCCACAGTCACGAACATAGTTTAAAAAGTGAAAATAAAAACAACCTACATCAAAATCTTCGCCTAAAAGCTTGCTTTCAAAAAATAATAATAATAAAAACAAAAGAGAAGGAAGAGAAAATGTTTCCTCAATTCCTAGGGAAATTGTTTGCAGTGCATATGAAACAGTATATCCTTTATAGTGAGTTGTTCAAAAAACTAGATTATTGCTTGCCTCTCAAAATAGTGGTGCCAATTTTGCTCTAACCCGAGTTTATCTTGGATCTCCTAATCCGAAATAGTTTGTACAAGCGATGTGCACCCGGTTGGTCGATTCGACCAAATTGTTCTACCTTGTGGCGAGGAGTTTGTAGAGTTTATTCCTTCTCCAATACCTCCATAGAATTTTTAAGTCGGGAATGGGGACCAAGCTCTCTTACTAGCTTCCAAATGGAACGGCATTATACCCACTTGCAGTCCTTTTGAATGTCTATTCTCCATGGTTCCTAATGTGATGCTCACTGTTAACAAATGCTGAGGCAACAGTGAATGGATACTCCAAGTACGATGCCATCTCTCCCTCAGAGCTCACTGTGAGATATCCCCACTAACACAAGTACTTGAAGACACTGTTTTATCCAACAACTCAGATGAAGGTTGGCGGAGGAGTAAAAATAAGTGCTTCTCTGTGCTGTTGGTGATTATTCAGTCTTTATCTCTTTTTTTAGGAGGGAGAGAGAGCTTTGTATGCTGCATNGGGGGGGGGGTGTGGGATTAAGGATGCAGCTACTCACCAAGGACAAAAATCTTAACAGCCGCAAACTTACGAAAGTGGAAGCAGAGGCACAACGCTGCGTGTATCTTTTGCAATGGAGCCTTTGAGAGACCGACCATCTCTTCTTGTGGTGCCCCAAACCTGGAAGCTTCTTACATCAAAGCAGGACCTTCCTGCATCAACCAATGAAGATCTCTATGAAATTCTTGGATCAACATGACTCAGTTAATGAGAAAAGAGGATTAAAAAAAAAAAAAACCCTTCAACACTCTTCGCAAGCTACTGTTGGCAGTTGTGGTTGATGAGGAACAGGTGTATTTTTGACCATATGATAGCTCGTGATCAAAGTTTCCCAGCTGATTCGATGTGAGGTAGTGAAATGGAAGAAAGCAGCAAAATGCAAGCAGAGAAGTGATACTTGTACATCCAAAAGTAGGGCGTAAATCTTACAGCCACCCATCTAAGGATTTAAACATTCCTTTCAAGTTTTTAATATTGAATACAAAAAAATGGTAAGACCATTGTGAAAATATTGACCCCCGGATGGGTAGAACGTCATATTTACAACTACTTTTTGGGTGTTTAGGTAGCATTGCTATGCAAGTAATACTGCATGCATGAATATTTCACATCACGACTTGTTCTCATGATTGACATTGTTACGTGGTTCTAATCACGGAGTACTAGCTCTTTTTGGTTTTCTCATGACTTGGCCAAACTTTCGTGGGGCCCACTTGTACCTTTTTAAATTCCTATCTTTTAGTGAAAGATTAACCCAATTGGTTAAGACATTCAAAAAAAAATGGAAAAAGAAAAAAGAAAAAAGAACCAGACTATTTGTCATATAAATTACCATTACTCTCATCCAACTTGTAAATTTGTGAGATTTGTGAGGAAGCGAATTAGAATTAAAAAATGGCTTTATCTCATAAAAGCTATTGATAAAAACATTCCGTTAATCAAAGGAGATAGCCACCTTGAGGTAAAGAGAGTTTCTACTATCAGCAAGCCTGTAGATGAAAAATAAGTAGCAGGAGATTAGTGGATCCAAGCAGCAAAAAATATGGTAGGAAATTACTAGAGTACATAAATGTTCTAAAGAAAGAAGAATATATAGTTATTGTTAAAAAAGATGATGAAGAGCGTAATTTAGTGATTGAAAAAAGGTTTTTACAAAAGAATGCCAAATATAAACAGATTAACACAGAGAAACCTTCACACAGAATAATAACATAGAACAATATAAGACACAAGACTTCATTGTAAAAACTTAATGAACATAAGGACAAAATTCCCTTACAAATAGAAATTATTTTCAATACCTGGCGTTTCTCAAATGCCAAGGAGAGGCACCCCTAATTGCTTTAGAAAGACTTCTTAGAGCAATTGTGATGAACTGTCTCCCGCATTACTAAATCCGAAAGGCTTCTTCGAGAATTTCACAGATGAAACAAATAAAAATACAAATAAGAGGTAATTAAATAAAGAAAAATGACTGCCTAAAAAAAAACAGAACTGAAGCATTAGGTAAGGATACGAGATCACCAACTTCATTCATCACCCGAGCTTTCTTGCTAGTCCTGAACGAATGGGGGATGAAAGGTGATATTAGAAAAAAATAATAATAGAAAATATTAAAAAAGAGTGATAAAAATGAAAAAAAAATGCAAATACCTTACATATTAACTGCACTCTGAGATGTGTCCTTGACAAAAACAGTACAATGAAACAACAATGTGACCCTCACGACTATGGCATATCTTCGACAACTTTTGCAATGAAGAGGGAACAAAGAAAAAACACATATACATCTGAAGGATTCCAAAAAAATATAACAAAATAAATGTGTACAGAAGGCTGAAAATCAGATCCAAAACAAAAAAAAAACACATACACATCTGAAGGATTTCGAAAAATATAACAAAGTAAATGCGTACAAAAGGCTGAAAGACAGATCCAAACAGGATAAGAACACTGAGTACTACTTACTGTATCCCAGAACAACAATTACACAATCAGAAACACTTTTTATAAATAACTACAAGAAAAATCGTCAATCATCACAAGGTAATTGGAGTGCATCTTCATTTTAAGTGAAAAATTAAATAAATTGATAAAGTTCTGTCTAATGGGATTTAATACAAAATACATGTTGCAATAAAATACAATAAGTGGAAGAACAAGAATTTGGATCTAACAATGAAGCTACTAGTTCCGACATTATAGACATGGCAGGATGGAGTATACATATAGTGGTGTGAAAATATATTCCATCCATCCATTTGTACTATAGCCTGATCATGCAGTCAAAAGAATTTTGCAACTACAAGGGAGTATACATAATAGACAAAATGCTACATCCTGAGAAGCAACTTCTTGCATCAATAAGGTTTACTATGCTTGTTCTCTCTCTTGAGTTGTACCTTAAGCTTTTTAGTTCCTAATTGGAAACCATTCATCACATTAATGGCCTCCTGGGCAGCTGCAGGAGAGTCATAACTTACAAAACCTGCATCAAATAAAGAACATCTGTAAGAGAGAGAGAGAGAGAGAGAGAGAGAGAGAGAGAAAGAGATCAGATCATAGTTAGTTAATTCGGATTCGGTAAAAATTCGGTACGGATATAATACGCATAAAATTCGTTTTCTAATTTTTAAATTCGTTGCAAAATTCGGCTTAAAAAACGGATTCGGTATAAAATATAAAATATAAGATAATCTATATTTAAAAATAAAAATTATAAGTTTTTATTCATATTTTCAATAATTTGGGAATAATTCACGAATAATTCGGCTGGCCCAAAAATTCGCGAATAATTCTCTTTCTTTGGAAAAAATTCGTAAACGGACCGTTTAATTTGGATTTTCAATAATTCGCGAATTAACTAACTAGGGATCAGATAGAGAACATCTATAAAAGAGAGAGAGAGGCATCAGATAGAGAACATCTATAAGAGGGCGAGCGAGCGAACCAAAGCATTTACTAACACCAGTCACTTTGTCTACAAAAACTTTAGCACTCAATACCCTGCCGAATCGCTGAAAGGCGCTTGAGAGGTCTTGGTCGGCATATTCTTGTGGAATATGATAGATAAACAAATTAGCTCCAGGGGGCCCTATATCAATATTTGTTAAATGAAAATCGTTATAAGAAAATCAGGAGGCCCAAAATAAACCCAGCAGAAATAACGCCAAATATTACACAAACACACCAATAAGAAAAAAGAAAAAAAAAAGAGAGGGTGACATACAAGGATAATCATGTACTATCCTGACATCGCAACTTAGTCCTAGAAGTTTTTCACATAGACATTATAGTTCGTGAACATTGCAATTTTATACCTGACCATCAAAAGCAAATCTACGTTTTCTAGATAAAATCACCATTTTACATAAAATCACGTGTTGTCAGAGCCTTTCAGAGGTGGAGCTGCAATATATGAGAAACTTCAAGAGTTCAAGAACTGAACTGTTTGACCAAGAAGTTCAAGGACTAAGTCACCATCAGGATAGTACAAGGACTACACATACATTTACCAGAAAAAAAAAAGGCAGTCCTAACCTTCTATCTGACCTCCGGAGGTCATACTGGTGCTTGTAGATGTATCAGGGTTGCTATTTATGTTTACAGAATTTGCTGCATCATGGGAATTGCCCAATGGCTGTGTGTTTGTTATGTCACTCGGATAAGATATAGGATAATGTTGACCTGGCACAGCAGGATATGGAGAACCTATATATCTGGCAGCCTGCATTGTACTAAATGTTCTAGGAACTGTGCCAGGGGAAAGATCAGCAGTGATTCCACTCAATGTATTTCCTTGATTCACAGGTGACAACATATTGCGAAAAGCAGCCTGGTTATGCATTGAAGCTAAAGGATACTGCATAAGCCCATAAGTTCCCGATGGCTGTACATCAGCAATATAAAGATTTACATCGCATCATGGGAGAAGAACAACATCATTATTAGTCATAGAATAAAGTGCAACATTAAGATGAATATATAGGAATATTTGACGTTCAGTTACACGGAAGCTAAAGATAATTTTTCTAAAGAAAACACAATCATTTCTAAAGAAAACATAAACTTTTAAACAAAAAGTATCAAATATATAAAAAGATATGAATCTATGAACTTATAATTATGAAAAAGGATGAAATGGCTCCAATCAACAAAAAGCAAATATTGCAACAATGACCAAGATCAAACTCTAGCAAAGGTAGTCAGCAAACAATTCAGTGAGCTGTAAGCTAATTTGAAGTAACAATTCCAAAGTTGAAACCAAGAAATATCATGTTGCACAGAAGTATATCACATTTCAAAAACATCACAACTGGAAGACATTTTAACTCTTTGTGAAAGAAAAAAAAAAAATTCAAATGATCAGATAAACAGAGCATGTCTTACCTGATAGCTATATCCGCTGTACTGGGGAATACATCCCATTGGTAAAGCTCCAAATAATGAAGGCTGCTGCATTGGATTTGTGCTCGGATCATTAGATATCTGAGATTTAGCTTTTTGTGCCCTTCGGGCTTGCCTTTCCTTTTCAGTGTCAGCCCACTTAACAACTAAAGGCACATTTGAACCCTAGCACACGTAGATAAGCATGTTTACATTTGTAACATTTATCTGAAGAAGAAAATTGTGCATGTACAATAAGCAGAATATATTTCAAACTCCTTGCTCGAGCTATGGACAGTAAAAGGATAATTATCCAGCAAGTATAAATAAACTTCATACACTGTAGCCAATTAATATCTGCTGGAATGCAAATTTATTCATCTTCATTTTGTCTAAAGTTTTGATTGAAGGCCCTTCAAATGAAAAACCATTACTAAAAGATCATTAAGCTAGATACATATAGATCTAAGTGCTGAAGCTTCATGAGATTTGGTCACGTTATAAAGTTCTAGATCTTTCTGCATCAGTGTACCAAAGCTAACAATCTTCCCTCTAGTACACCTTAGTGAACGGTCCAAAGGAAAAAGAAATTACATGCATCTAAGTTTTAATTGCGAGAACATATTTATTATACATATTGATAAAATCTGACAATGCAGCTCCGGATTACATAGCCACGCATGTTAACACCTACGGATCAGAGTTTTGGAAGTCTCAAGTGCACTCAAGAGGCACCAGAACCATTGAACAGGCTAGTTCCTTCACATTATATTTATCCAGTTTGGAGTTTAATATTTTCGAGACGTTTTTATTTACATAAATTTAAGAGGCCCAAGTGCCTCAGAACTTCAATTCTTGTGCATATAACAGGTCCAAGGTCATAGATCCTCAGTTGAAGTTCAGGCTTATTAGAACTCTTGTTTTACAAATAGTTAAATGTCCCTTCAACAAGATGAGTACTAACCATAATAGCAAATCTTTCTACAACTAAGATTCCTCATAGTGCATGAAATAGGTTAATTTTTGACCCATGGTCACTTTTGGGTGGAACCCATATATCTCTCTTCTACTATTGTTATTCTCTTATTTCTCTCCTTATACCTTATCTTCTCTAGCCCTTTATTTTTTCCCCCTTATTGTTTGATTAAATCTCAAGCAAATGTCAACTCTTGCCTACTAATCAAACTGAACTTTATTACCAGTATTGTGCCATTGACTATAGAATCCAACCATATAACTGTAAGGTATCACAGCCTGATATGACCTTAAGTCCTATACAGACATAAAACAGGAACAAGCAAGTTAATCCATCAATCACAGAACACAAAAGTATGACATTCCACTTACGATAAGTACTATGATGATATTCTATTTGTCTAACAAAGTGCCTATTCCGTTAATTGTCTATTGCATTATAGTGTTACCACACGAGACTAACAGCTTTATTATAATGCAAGCAACAACACTGACCTTAGTCCCCTCTACAACTCTCTAAAATTGTCTCTCGTACAGCACATCAACACTCACTCATGCCTTGATTTGTAAATCAACAGTTTTACTGATTTCAACCGTGATGATGCTCTCTCATTATTAATCTACTGTTCAACTTGCCTTGATTAGTATCAATAGTTTTACAGATTTCAACTGCAATGACATTATTAATCAACTGCTCGACTTTGCAAAGTTTCTAGTAATTTTTTTTTGTAGTCAGAATAATCTTTAACCTCTAGCACCAAACTCCAAAGATATTATGATATAGTGTTCTAAGATCGTGTTGCTTATGCCTATTTCTCAACAAGGCTGTTGCTTTAAAATTGAATCACTGAAAACTTTGTTCACACCACACTAAAGCGTAGTAAGATTAATTCCCCGAAAGACTTAAAACTTCCCAGAAAGCTTAGTATGATCCTCTTCTTATCTTTCTGTTCTCAACATAAATTGACTTCAAAAAGGGAAAAGAACCAATTTGATGTAATATCTATCAAGAAGTTTCAAGGATGAATAAGCAGCAAACCTCCATTTTGTATATCCCATTTAAAGCATCAAGGGCTGCAACAGCTTGCTCTTTTGTTTCATACTTCAAAAAGGCACAGCCTGTAATAGTAATAGAATTAAAAAAAATAAACTTATTAAAGAAATACTGACCCAGAAATGCAGAAATTTTTTTTTACCTTTGCTCGTTTGCTGCGAACCTCTAAGTATATGCAAGTCTTTAATGTTACCATACTTGGAAAATATTGCAGAAACTTCGGCATCTGTGACATTCTTGGGAAGCATACCAACGAAAAGTTTGTGTTCTGAACATAAGTAGAAAGTATAGAGAATGTTATGTTGAATATATCAACATGATGTAACAGTTTAGGGACAACCAGCTATATTTCTATAGTACTAGAACATAACTAAAAAGAGACGGATATCTAGTATTATACCTAATCTTTCCAACTCGCCATCAGCAAACTTTACCTGCATTGGACTAGAAGCCTGAAAAAAAAAAGGAAGAAGGTTTGCACATACTTTGTTCAGAATTATCTAAAGCTTACATAGGTAGAACGGGATGAGTCATATATTTTCAGTAAGGAAACAAACAAAGATGTCATGAATGCAAAAGTTATGAACTAGACTCAGAGAAGTGGAGAACCGCATAGAATAATTTTATCCAAGTTTTTCCGAAAATAAATGGTCAGAATAGTTGAAAACTGAATGTAATTGGTACAAGCAATCCTACATCTAATATATTTCTTTGTTAATATAGCGGAAGCACAAAGTGATACATTTTCTAGCATAGTAATGTTCTAACAAATAGAGTACTTCTAATCTTCCTTTTAATCCCTTGTTAAAAGATAGGAATTCAGCCAGATTATTTACAACATTTTGACACAGGATGAGATTGGTGATCTGAAGTGGATCTAACAGGATATTGCATGGTACTATATCATTATTTGAATCCTGTGATCGCATATTTCGACAGTTTTGATGAAAAAGAATATTCAGCAATAATCAACAATCATGTTTAGAATGGACCGAGTAATATTCAAGAAACAATTTCTTGAAACATATTTAAGAGTGCATGTTAGGCAGCTGATCATACTGTTCCAATGATAGCTAATAGCCTAATCTCAAATTTGCTCAGAAAATGTTCGTCCTCTTGCTCTCTACATTGTTCTTATATTTCCATATTGTCATTGAAGCACAATTTCTCTCCTAATGACAAGCATGCACTGATTTCAAACAGATCGATGCAAATTTCCTGAGGATCTAAACCTTCCAAGAAGATATCAAGAAGTTCCTAATGAAACATCCCTCTATATTAGTCAAAAGTCAACAATTTAAAATATTAGCTCCAGTCTAGCACAAATCCACATGGCCAGTATCAGATTCCAGATCCTCCCCACCATCCACGATCCAAAACACCCTTTAATTCACCAATGCAGTCAAATACATCCCCAATTATCAGTCAAATTCTCAGTCATTTCTCAAATCCGAGTAGGAAACAAATATTTCGACTCAAATTCGCACAAGAATTTCAAACTACAAATTTTTTTTTTAAAAAAAAAACCTAAAATTCAAATAGATAGCTCTTAACAGATAAAGAATCATCATTATAACAGAATCATAAGCACAGATCTGACACATCCAATGTAATTTAGAAAAAAAGGTAAAAAGAGAATGGACCGGGGCATACTCCGGGCATCGTGCGCTTGTTATGGCAAGCATTAATCGCCTTGTCGGCCTCCTCTCTCGAAGGGCAGATTAAGAAGCAGCAACCTAGAATCGGTCAAGGAGGAGACCAAATTTTACCCCAAAAAACCCCTAAATTCGCAGCAGCATTACCAAGATCCAAACACCAAAAAAAAGAAAAAGAAAAGGGAAATTAAAAAAGAAAAAGAAAAAAGGAAATCGAAACCTCGGGAGGCTTTGGTGATCTTGTCCCTGATGATGTTGACCTCGTCGACGAGCGCCACCTCCTTGAACATGGCGAGGAGCTCCTCCTCCGTGACGTGCTTCGGTACCTGCCCAACGAAAAGCTTCACGCTCTCTCCTCCTCCTCCTCCTCCTCCTCCTCCTCCCCCCTTTGTCTCCTCGGCGCCGCCTCCTCCTCCGCCGCCGCTTCTCTCACCTCCTCCTCCTCCTCCTCCTCCTCCCTCCGCCATTACCCTCTCTCCTCTCTCTCTCTCTCTCTGATGACGGTGATGATGATGTTGATGATGATCTAAGTTAGCCGTTTGGGCTCTGTGACTTGTTCTTCCTCCTCATTGCGTTTTGTTTAATTATTAATTAACAAATGGTTATATTTTTCAATTAGTTAAATAAATAAATATTTTTTAAAAAAAAGTTACTCAACAAACACCGGCTTGCATTTAAACCCAAGTGTGGACCCAACGGCCTACAAGTGGGGCCCACTAGTTCCACTTGGCGTTGGCAAAATATTGCGTGAACCATGTCCATGTTGATCTACGAAGAACCGGATATAATTTCAATTTCACATTCTTATTTAAGCATAGAGATTTTAAAAAATATTTTCCTTGCCATAAATATTAAAATCTTAAAATAAAAAGAAAAAAAAGTACTTCCCCTTAACATTTGACTCTTTAGAGAACACATTCGATTAAAAATTTTCATTGTCAACTTTTACTCATTTTATTTTTAATGCGAGTTATCTTTTGAAAAATTTAAATTCGACCTCATTAAAATTAACGGCTATGGTAAATTTACGACGAAAAAAATTCACTTTAAGACACAAAATTAATTTAAAATTGAAGATTTGAAGAAAATTTTAAGATAAAATATTTTTAAAAACCGGTTCATGGTGCACCAGGTCCATACACCAGTTACTACAGGACATGGGATTACTCTTGGGCTCGGTTGTTTCAAACATGTCGTGGAGGGAGGGAAGCGTAGTAACAGGATAAAGATGAGAACAGATTAAGAATTTTTATTTTTATTTTTTTTAAAAAAACTTAAATAATATAATTAATTTTATATAAATATATAATTCTTTTTTGATGTACCGAAACTGCCCACTGTAGGGATCGGAGCAAAAGGAACGACCACGAGAGTAACGTGGGGCCCCCACCTTGCGGCGCGGGCTCGTGCTCGCCACGTGGCGCGCGGAGAGCGATTCCTGGGGCAGTTTCCGTTCGCGTCCGTACAGGAAATACACGGGACGTAGCTATTTTTGTAGCTCGTTTATTTATAAAAAAAATAAAAATAAATAAAATGGGTAAAATTTTTTATTTTCCGAAAATAGTGATAGAAAAAAGCGAGAAAAAGGGGGAAAAAAAAAACAACGGTTTTGGGAGGGCGAGCCCCCCGGATTCCAAGGGGGGGCGAAGATAGGAATAGGAATGGCAGTTCCGTAGTTATCTCGTAATTCGGGGGTGAAGTGGTAGCGGGTGCCAGGCTGTCCCCCACTGCTTTCCTCGCACGTGCCGTGCGACCGGCACGTGCCGGTTGGCGAGAACAGCGCCGAGCCAGGGAGAGGACCCATTTCAAAGACAAATTAACTTTTATTATTATAAATAATTAAAATTTGTGTGATAAATAATATGATTAGATTTAATAAATTTATTTTGTTTACATTAAACGTGCTCTTCTTGTAGGTTTCTAAGGAAGATTTTTCTTTCAAACTCAGAAGTTTCTCTCAACTTTCAACAAATAGCAAAATATCGAAAGCCCTACCTTTTGTAAAGATACAGATGAAAACCAACCGTGAGATGGACGTGAATAAGATTAAATGATGTGGACCCTACATTATTTTAACAAATACATGGCAGCAGCATTTTCCTTCCAAGTTGCACAACTCTCACTCTCTCTCTTTTCTCTCTATCTCTCTCTCTCTCTCACTCTCTCTCTCTCTCTCTTATGCTTTTAAAAGCGATGAGTCACTAATGCTCTTAGGATTTTGGTCTTTGGATAAAGATTTATAAATTTAGGATAATAATAGTCCTCTATGATTGAGTTGGTTGTTGATATAATACCATTATCTAAGGAATAGAATTGGTCAAAACAATCTCTAACAGTGAAAAATTTATAAACACCAAATATTTAAAAATTTTAAAAGCACCATAGTTGTACTATATATATATAGTAGAGATACTATACTTTAGAAAGTATAAAGAAATTGATGCTTTCGATTTTTTAACTCTTAAATAAAAAATTATAGAATTAAAATGATAGTGTTTCCCCTTAGGACTTAGTAGAATGTGTATGTATATATATAAGAGACAGAGAGTTGAGCTGGAAAACTATAAGTAGCAAACGAACTTCGTTGTCATCCATTTATTTTCGATGATGAAACCTTCAAATCGATAATCGGCATCGTTGAACATAATCTATATCACTTGAAATATCTAGAAATCAAATTTTATATTTTTTCAATATTGTTCTCTTATCCATCAAGCGGACGTAAAAATAAATGGCGGAAAATAAATATCCTCTAAAAAATGATGATAAAAATTTTATAATCAAGATAAAGAATATAGATCTTGTTCTAAATAGTTTAAAAAATTTTCTAACCAAAATTTAATTGATTTGAATAGCTTTACACCATTAAACGAGAAAATGTCTCATATCTACCATTAAAATTATAAATATTAAAACCATTTGATCATTAGGTCAAAATGTCAAAAAGATTCAAAATTTAGTTTCTAGATGCTTCAAGTGGTATAGATCATGTTCAACGGTACCGATCGTTAATTTAAATACTCCATCATCGTAAACAAATGGGTGGCAACGGAACCAGTTTGCTACCGATAGCATTCCAACTAAACTCTCTCTCTCTCTCTCTCTCTCTCTCCCTCTATATATATATATATATATATATATATATATATATATATATTCCTAATTGTAAATACTTTTTATCTTTGAATTACAAAACTTGGTCTAATTGACATTCATTTATTTATTTTTCTATAGGAAACTAAATTACAGAAAAAGAAAGTACATAATAGTAAACGAAGACATTTCTAAGTGGCGCATAACTCATTGTAAAAACAAAATTTTCAGATCACAGGAGCATATACTCAATCGAAGTAACCTCCTAACCAAAAGAAAAGGACACAAACATGACATAAAAATAGGTATCTTCTCAATCATTTATTAACCCCACAGCTACATTTGTTAAAGAGTAATAGCAATTTTCTAAGTCCAACACAGTTCCAGCTGTTGAAAAGAACAAAAAGAATAATGGTGCTCGTTACTGCCACATCCCTTCGGCTACTACCACCACCTTTCACATGCAGTGCTTAATGCTTATGCATATAGACAAGTGGGGCACATTCAGAATAGACTTTAGTCAATGTATAAAACCTTATACAACGTTTCTCACAAGATATCCAGCAGGATATAGATTTATTTTTAAGCCACTTGTTCCCAGCGACAACTAAGCTTCTCATTCTAATTTTAGGAGTGTAATGCTCAACCCCAATTAAAGTTGCTATTATGCCTCATTGACCAGGGAGTTTGGTAAACATAAAATCTACAGCTGCTGAGAGCGGAAAATCTAACAATGTCTCGAGCCCAAACATCAGCGAGAGTGTTACATATAAATAAATATTAAACACCGAGGAGCGAACAAGGATGACACCATGCGAGCACCTACCACAGTGGAATATCATTTGTCTGTTGTACCATCCTCATATAACAACTTATCCATTCAATTGCGAGAAACAAATGAAACTTCCATGATATATACGCACCAGTTCAACTTAAACTATTCACAAAAAGCACTTTACATTCAGCTTCTACGGTTTGACACCAAACTAGTAACACTTCTGTACACTATATCAAGCAAGAAAATGTTAACACGAGGTTGTTAAGGAGAGTTAGCAAAAGGAAAAGATTTCATTACCACAAGGTCAGGGTCAAATTTGGCTCCATCTTTGAGTTACCTAGATGTTTCACCGCACCGAGCAAATTGGGGTTTGATATCCCTGCTCCGCATGTACGTCAAGAATTGTCCTGGCAGCTCTTCAAGAAGAGATTGAACGATGGAGACCTGACCACCTGTATAGCATAAGCATATAGGTGTAAGATTAATACAATCCACATCATTAATTTAGTCCCTGAAGATCAGCCCTAATTCCACTTTCGTCCTTTGAAAATTCAATTTCGTCCTCATATTTTCAATGTTAAAAATTATTCCGTGAAGTCTGACCCCAATTTCAAAGGGTTCGATTCAAAGGGCTTAATTGTTACATACAGCAAACTTAACAAACTTCAAGCACTTACCTCAACAAAAATAATAATAATAATAATAATAATAATAATGATCAAGCATTAAAGTGTCAAAATTGGAATTATGAGAACGAAATTGAAATTGGGGGTCAAACTTTAGCCACTTTGTAACTAATCCTAATCTATCTGTTGATGATGCTTCAACAGCAATAAGCATGGTCTCTTTGATTTGAATTTCCTATCCTTGAATGAGGCAGATTACAACTTTCTCTTCAAAATAAATTGAAGAAGAGATTAAGAGAATTATATAACTTAAAAGCTGGTACAGATCAGTACGGCAACGACAGAAACTCAGAAAAGTACATTGTAATCACTACTCACCCTGGACCTCCCGCATAGGAACAAATTGTACGATGTCTCGCGTAGCTACCCGTCCAGTAGAGCTCTCCAGCCGTTTTCCATTATCAGCATCAAGGATCTAATCAAATAGAATTTGCAAATGGAAAATTATTATACTAAAGAGAGGAAATTTAAGAGCCAAGGAATTACAGCGTTATTACAAACCACCAAGCGCATACCAAAGGGAAAATGATATAACAATAGTACAAAAGTTACTGACATTGCACTAATAAAAGCCATTCTGAAATTAACCTTTTCCGCGCAATGAAAAATAACTATAATTATACCTCCATATCTTTGAAATCAGCAGTTCCAACACCTACTATGAGAATCGATAATGGCAAATCAGATGCCCTTACAATAGCATCTTTCGTTTCCTGTGTGTCAGTGATAACTCCGTCCTGAAAAGGAGATAAATAACTAAACACTAGAAACAAGGGGAAAAAACAGAAACAGGTAGAGATCCAGACAACTAAAACTACACCATATATAGCTCTCACCGTGATAATAAGTAAGATGAAATATTTGTTCTGGATAACTGCTAGGGATCGGCTAGCAATTTCTGCAGCTTTGTTGATCACTGGCCCAAATAAAGTCGGCCCAGCAAGAGAAACACTGTGTAGGGCGGATGAGTATGCCGACATGATGCCCTCAATTCCCACAACCTGTGGCAACAGAAAACTTTATTCTGCAAAACCGTTGTTCTTTCTTTCTACTTGCAATAGTCTTATGCTATTCTTAATAGGCTCAGTCTATTTAGTCACTACATCATGGAAGAACTATGTATTGTATAACAAAAGGTATGAAAACATTGAACTTTGATGCTCTGACCTCACACTCAGAAGCCATTCCATTCAAGTTAAAACAATGAGAGACTGAGCCATCAATAGTTCTTCCTCCAAAGCCCCATGCAGGAAAGTGCCTATCCGAGTCATAGAATTGTAAAACCTCCCCAACTCCCACTATGGCCTTCAAAGAAAGAAGAAAATGAAAAAGAATAAAAATGAGACAAAAGAGATGAATCTTAACCATTAAATTAAAGATGTGTAAGCTGAATATGCAATTAGCCACTAGAACAAGAAAGGAAACTTCACCTGCTGATATGAATTCAGTCTACCAGAAGGATCAATGTAGTGCAAGGATTGGGGCATTCGAGGATCACCATTTGAAGCTGAATAATTATAAGTATTAGCAGTAAGCCAATGCACACAGGATACCTTGGTAGGAAAGAGGATTATAAATGCAAGCAAATAACTACGCAAGTAAACAATTGCTTACCAGTAAAATCTATGGCAACCATAAAGTTAAGTTCAAAGCCACTGGAGATATAGTCCAAGAAACTATATAGAGTTTTTTCAACAAATTTATCCACAAAAATCTGCCCCTTCAGCATCTGCAACAAATTCAAATTGTGAAGCAGATTAAATATTTAATCTGCCAAACAAAAAACCTGCAGAAAAAAGTTCTCAGAAAGCAACTGTAATTACCGAGTACCTTTGTGTTGTCATGACGAATGGACGATGGAACATAAAAATTTGCTCCAATCTTTTCTCTGCTAAGCCTTTCTATTTCTGCAACACTTGCCTGAAATTTTCTGCTCAAATGATAGGACATAACATCTAAAGTGGAAAGCAAAGGAGCGTACAAAAGAGCATTGTATCGTAGAGAGTATAACTAACAATTTACCCTAAAAGGTCATGCTTGCCATTGGCATTGAAGTCAAAACACTCGATCATCAGTGGGTTCTCCTGCAAATGACCAAAAGTTCACAATAAAGCTTACACCTAAGATACATGTGAATTATTGATTTCAATCAAGACGTGTCCATGCATTACCTTGCTTCCAAACTGTTGTGTCATCAGTGTCACGGGCTTCCAGATGGGGTTCAAGTTATCATTGATCACTTCTGTCTTGCAAATAGGAATAGAAGCACCTGATTCCACTATTCTAGATATTCTTAAGAAGGGATCCTACAACAAAAGGCAGATATACTTGAGAGGCCCAATTAAAAGTAGAATTATGAAAATAAACATTTATATATCAGTAAAGATATATACATAAATACAATTCCATAATTATCTATTCACATACGTACGTATTTTGGAAAAATCTGAATTTTCTTATATACTCCCCGAAAGTGCAATCTAATTATTTAAAAAAATGCCCTATGGTTGAGAAGTCGTCCAATTCACGGAGCAAGTAGGTTTGCAACAAGTAAAGTCTTTAAAAGGGAAGAGTGAGCATGAGAATTCAGACTTTTGAAGGGTATATGCACATAAATAGATGATTTCGCAGGAAGTGTACGTGTAAAATCCCAATCCGATATTTATGTGAAAAGAATGGTTTTTTATACACTTTTTGAAAAGAGATCCTTATTTTCCAGGTTTGAACAGCGAAATATCAATTCCACAGCCGTCCGTGACGCGACTGTTTCTTCTGCATGGACCATTAGGCTGCCCGAAAATGTGCCTGCAGGCCCACTTTGAAGTTTAAGTGCCAAGCTCCGCTCAAACTTGGTAACAATCTGCACAGGGCAAAAAAAGATTAAAAAAATATTACGAGTAAACAGGATTGCCATAAAGAAGAAACAGGTATTAATATAGAAGACGTTCTAAAAGCTAGGCCGAACAGACACAAAGTAAATTTGCACATCCTTCAACAGTACTTAATTAACTACCAAATTATTCTGATCAACAAAATGAAAAGAGGGTTTCCTTGAGAGATGGAGTGCACAACCTCTGATAGCACACAAGAAGCTTCGCCCACATAATCTTGCTCGCTCAATTTCAGCATCTGTACAGGGTAAATAATGGTAAGTATCTGAATCCAGGTATAGTCCTGATAAATTAATTGATCTGACATGCATAGGAGGGCCAAATGCTTGCTTATACCTTTAGTCAGAGAATTAAGCTAATAATTAATAAGGAAAAAAAAATGGTAATATGAAAAAGATGACAAAAGGCAACAAAACATGTAATGCAATGCGACACTTACTATTTTTCTTGCATTAAACGTGTGATATACTAAACAAAGACCAAAGTCCTAAACTATTACTATTGCTATTGAATACTAGACCGAAAAGAATAATGGCCTGAAAAACGTTTAGAGATGATTTGTAATATTAAATAAATGTTATTAACACGCTACAGAATATATACATACATACACACACACACACACACACACACACACACACACACACACATATATATATATATATATATATATATATATATATATATATATATATATAGATATGAACTATCAAAAATCTACTAGGTTATCATGCTAAATAATTTTAGAAGGAAACTTTCGGAACCAGATATGCAGACCCCTTAAGATTCTTACTGGATCACAGCAGAGTGAAGATAGCGATGACAACAGTTTACTTTGTAGATTTAAACAGAAGCATGATCAAGCTAACAGATCGACTAGCCGAGAAATTTTATATCTCCAGCAATTGAAACTTCTAGTTCACAAAACATACAAAAGAATTGTCATAAAGACAAAAAAAAGTTTAGCTTAACAAATCCAAGATGGAACAAGAAAACTTTTACAGATAAAAAGCTCATAGCAAGTCAAATAAGTACTAAAAGAGAACGGTAAAAGAATATCTGCAAGTATATTTTAAAAATAAGGCACTACTTTATTGGTTATTCGTATAATCCACTAAATTGAATTCTCATAAATATATTTTTTATAACGCGATTGAATCCCTATAATAAAGCACAACTATAAAAGAAGCAGCCAATACCTTCACAGGTGTGCTGTGGTACTTAGTGTCAACATCATAGACCTGAAAACTAACGGGCAAGAAAAGGAGATAATAAGGAAAACACGCAATAAGAGATGCAAAATGACAATCTAAAGAAACTTACACCGAGGAGAAACTTACACCAATGGTTGAACAATCTCAAACTGATAATTGATAAAAAATTTAGTAATCCAGGAAGGATTCAACGAATTCAATATAACTTCAGTACGGCCAATTTCTTCAAGCCTTCCATCTTGTTTCTTTGCATATAGTACAACCATTGGATCACTCTAGAGTGAAGCAAGAAAAATAATCAGTGCAGTCAAGAACCATTTAATGAAAAAGATGAAAGACTTGTACTTCTTGGCAGTGCAGCTAACAACCAAAGAGAACTTTAGGTACAATTAATTGACAAAGCAACACAAGAAAGCTACAACAAGGCAAATGGCCATATATATTCAACCTCTTCTTTCTTGGCATATAATACTGCCGTTGGATCACTCTAGAGTGGAGCAAGAAGAACAATCAGTAAAGTCAAGAACCAGTTAATGAAAAACATGAGAGATTTGTACATCTCAGCAGCTAAGCAAACAACCAAAGAGAACTTTAGCCAGCGAATTAACAAATCAACAACGGAAATCTACAACAAGGTAAAAGGCCATATATACTTAGGAAAACGAGTATCTCTCAAATCTTAAGTTAATGCAGTTATCTATCATGAAGATTGACCTTCATAGCTCAGTTAATAGCAGTTGCAGAATAAAGCATTACTTCCCACTCAAATGACTATGTAATATGAAGTCTAAATGAGTAAGGCAGACCTCATTAGTGATTTAATCCATGAAGAGAAGACAGAGCGACAACAATCTTTCAGCCAAATGCAAGATAACATTCAACATAATTCTGAAGTAAAGTTACTATTGACATAACATTCAACTAAAAATGCTTTAACTCCAACTACATGGTCAAAAACCATACGAACTTCACACAAACAAGGATAAAACTAGATAGATAACCTGGCAGCATTAATTTAGTAAAAAAGATACACCCAGAAAACACAAGGTAGTTCATAAAATGTATATACTCATGGATCAAATTAAGAAGCACACCTTTGAAAGTATGTCCAGGTTCCGCAACTTTGAAGCAGACAATGATAACTGAACAACAAATATTATCAAGAAAAATGTATAAGAACTGTCCGTTAGTGGCAAAGAAAGTGCAAAACTCCCCTAATCACATTGTTAATTATTGTATATTTGTCCAGATACAAAGAAAGAGGAACAATAATTATCTTCAGCAAATCAATCAAAACTATATGATCTTGTGACACTCCCTTTTATCAACTATGGAAACCGTCAACCTAGTCACAGTCATGATCTTTCAATGCGTATTTCATTTCAACATTCTGAATAGACAAAACTTGGTTCACTTCATCAAATCTCTAAGATGACTATAAAACTAAAACCAAAGAAAATTCAAGAAATTGATAAATAGAGACCTGCATATGATCAAATATTATCATCAAATGAATCAAAAGCTAACAAATCACGCCACATAATTTAGATCGGTTGAGGCACTTGATGAATTTATCCAAGCCCACACAGCATGATCAAGAATCGTCAAAAAACACGTTATCCCAACCAACCAAATGAATTCTTCAACCGTACAGCTCATCCTCGAACCAAAATTCGCATGTTTCGAGGGCACTCCCCACAAAGACACATTCCAATCCAGTACTTGAAACTCACAGAGAGATCCACTCCCACTCCCCCACTCATCAACTATTTCCGAGCTTAATTATGGTGCAAGCACGAACGCGAAGAAGCGTCAAGAATCTAGGGTTTTGGGGGGCGCGAGCTCACCTCGAGGGGGACGTAGAGGCCGCGGAGGCCGCGGGAGCGGAAGTAGTGGTCGACAGCGTCGCTCGCCTCGCCCTGCGCCGCCTCCGGCGGCGGCTGGGCCCCCGCGCACGTCGGAGAAGCACCCACCCATCTCTCGCTACTGTGTACTTCGTTTTGCCACTGTAGTTTATGTGAGTTAGATCTACATTCGTTAGATTATACTATTCAACCAACCACCCACACAATCTTAGGGGCCCACATCAATATAACCATAAATTTCTTAATCTAATGGCTAAAAATATACAAACACAAATAATTTAATATTTTTAAAAGTATAAAAACTCAATTTTATATATATATATATATATATAAAATTGAGCTTCTATGCTTGTAAAAGCACAAGTCATTGGTGCTTGTAAGTTTTTAGCTTTTGGATTAAGAAATATGCGGTTAGGATGATAGTGGTCTCCTAAAGTTGAGTGGTTAGCTGATTGAATAGTATGATCTAATAAATAAAAATGATCAAAAAAGTAGATTTAACAGTAAAAAACTTACAAACACCAATGGTATATATATATATACATAGACGAAGTAACGGAGGAGATTTGGGAAAATGAAAGGAAAATGAGGAAAAGCGCGTCTAATTGAATAAAGCTTCCTATTTTAGGGAACGCGTGTTTACTGAGAGAGACGCTGTCGGAGAAATTTAAATTTGGGAGTGTACGTTTAAACCCTATGTGCTTGATTACCATTAGTTGTTTAGGTTTCAAGAGTTGATGTATAAATTTCTTGGAACTTGCTTCGTTGAACTAGATATATGAGATCAAAAATAAGTTTGGAAGAAGGGATAAAACATACATTTTTTGTTGTATTGGTTTTTTGGGGAAGGTTTAGGGGTATAATACCAAACAAAGTTGTTCCCCACAATCGGAAACTGAGTTGTAATCAATATCAAAGAAATAGCGCAAGAATTAGATGTGACATCAAAATCCCTTTGAAATAAAAAATGTACCTTGAATCAAATAGTAGCGGCGCGCAAGTATAATTGCAGTTTTAGACCTTCTCATGTATCTAATCCAACCATACAGGCACAGCATTATAATTTGGGTTTGAGGGGTTCATCCAAATTGTAGGGGAGCACGTACTTATTTTGATCCAAATGGAGTTAAAGGCAGAAGCACAAAAAAATATTCTTCTTTTTCACCAAACCAAAACAGCATGGCGCAATGTTACTTTCGCCAATAAATAAAATGTTTCTCATCAAATTTTGAGTAAGGTTTGCAACGAATCCAATTTTGCAAGCTTCGATTAAAAGCTTCACACATTGACACCCATTATATTCAGCTGCACAAAATAAGCAAAAGCTTTAAAATCCGCTTCTTACTTCTGATGTGTACTATAACTTCTATATTCAGCAGCTCAAAAATATCTGAACGACCGACCAAGTTCGTTTACTATCCACTTGCACCCAAAATGTGGTATGAAACAAGCTATGTGCACTTCAATTGTAAAAGAGCTCTCTAATCCTCCTGCACTGTAACTGTTTCCTACTGAGTATATCTGCTCATCTGATCCAGAAAAAGACGATATCTGCAAAACATTAATGGAGAACAAGAAAGAATAAATAGCAGCTAACTTACTCAAATATATATATTGAGACTTAAATGACTATTTGGCAGAGCTTTTGGAACAACTTTTTGGGCTTAGAAAATCGAGAGCTTTGTTGTTGTAGAAGCTGAAATGAGCTTCTGAACTCTGAAAGCAAAAAGCTCCAATTTGGTGATTTTGTTCCACTATAGTGGGAATCAGTCGGCGAAGCATCAGCATAAATGGATAAAAACTGCAGTTTGGAGGTTGTTTCACATGGTGGCAGAGCCGGAGTTTTCCTCCCATTTGTTTCAAAAATCCGTGCATTGGGCTTGACTAAAATCCACCAACCTATGAGGTGGAATATGAGTACAGATAATTAAATCACCGTTCTCTATTAAGCGTGAGCTTGTAGAGAAAAAATAGTTGTTTCAAATGGAAGACGTCCACCTACCTCTCAAACTCCAACTTCTGAATAACAATACCATTCAGTAGAAGTTCCGAGCTAAATGCTTTCACGCCTGTGAAATTCATGAAACATTAGCTCTATATTTCTGAGAGAGGAATTTTCACTCAAATGAGCAATAGTTGAAGGACATATGAACACTACCTTTCTTGACAAGAGGTAAGCATATTTTATAATCTTCTTCACATGAAATGATGAAAAAATCTTCTGATACTTTTTGATCCTTCATTGCAGATCTCCCCATTCTATCCAGTGGCTGAAGAACTGGTAAAGATTATTATAACTGCACAACTTAACATGAATATGCAATTTATATGTGTGAAATATAGTTAATGTGAGATATAGTTAATGCATAGACGAGCCGTAACATGAAACTAACTTGACTCCTTGCCTATTTTGTGTCATTATCTTACAATAATTAGCATCTTTGTCTGTTACTTCCTAGACTACCTGGTTTGTAAGCATTTGATAGATATCTAAGGTTCATATCTACTTCATGGGTTGACGCACAGTTAGAAAATAAGCAAGCAAGAGACTTGAATAATGCAAAGGGTGGAATGCAATTGATATTTTCTACAAAGAGAAGAGTCATGTGAACACATACCCAGCCACAAGCCGCCTTAACAAGACTAATAACAAGCTCTTGATCAGGTTTAACATTCGGAGTGATCAATACCCTTTTGGCCTGCATTGAATTTCAGGCAACAAATGTATAAACTGTAAGGTAGTGATCAATAAAAATTGCAATTCCAACAGATCAATCTATAAAAGATTACATTATAACCTGCAAAAGAGGATATTGGCTTGCACGAGTTAGTGAAACAAGCATGTTGAAGCCAATTTCCTTTTCCTTCTTTAGATCTCTTAGTACGTATCGCTTTTCGTCAACAAAACAAGAAGCTTGTCCACAGCTTTCGAGCCACATACTAGTTACCACCGGTTTACCCATAGCTATTGCTTCTAACATATTCTTTGTACGTGCAAACTTATCTGCAATGAAGTGTGTGGCTTCTATTATAGATGATGCAGTCAGAGCTCCAAAGCGTGCCAGAATCTATCAATCGGAACATACCAGTTTCCATGTACTAATTGTTAGCTTGCAAACTTCAGTGAATAGAAATAATGTAGAGAGAAAGCAAGGCAGATGGTTTACCTTCTTCTGCTGCTTTATTTTGTCCTGGTTCAAATGTTGGCTGAAAAGAACACAAACACTGGCCATATCTTTCTTTTTCCGCCTTGTAAACATTCTGTCTGAAGATCTTTCATTTTTTTCTAGCCTAATATGTTCTCTGGAAGCTGATACTTTGGAAAAGCCTTTCTTATATGATGCTGTCACTGGTGCTCTGCGTGTTGAAATGTTCTGTTTACTTTCATCAGAATTTGGCTCCTTGACATCTTTGAGAAGTGCTGGGTCATAAGGAACAATTCCCAAACTGTTATCAAAAGCATCATCTAGATTGGATGGAGAGATCCTCAGCTTTGTAGATCTTGTTTCCCTTTTCGCTTTATCTAAGATATCAGGAAGTCTTCTTCTAATGCTGTTGCCAAAATTTGAGTTGCCTAATGGAAATACATGTGTTCTCCTCCTTTTAGGGTGTCTGAAAGAATCTTCTGCAGAAACAACCTGAGCAAGTTCCTTTTCACTTTTGCACCATTCATGTAGCATCTGAGGATTATTGACATCGTTCATATCGACTTCCTTAGATCTTTTTGAACGTTTTGGAAGTGACGTTTTTACTGGAGTAGCTTTTTCCCTCCTACTACCTTTGGTAGGACTTGTACTTGGAATTTGATTTAGCAGACTTGAATCCTCTATTGACTCTTGGTTTAGAGGAGGCCCATGAAACAAAACCTCCATTGCTTCAGCAGCCATTTGGGTATTAGGGCCAATATCAAATGTGTCATAATTGCCTCCTAAAACATCAGTTGCCTCAATTTGCTGCTCTATAAATCCCAAGCTAGAGTTAGTATCCATATAGTCAGATTGTTCCTTCAATTTTGCTGCAGAAATGTATGGCCTTTCACTTCTCTCTAAGCCATGTGGGAGTGGCATTGAATTCGAGTCAGTTAAAGTATTTCTTCTTCGATAGGTTTCAAGGTTTTTAGTCTCCCTGTCTTCACAAGTATCAATTTGCTCATGCTTTGGGAGTTGGTTTTTTGATTCCAGAGCATTTATCCTGTTCTTAGAGACAAATGGTTTTCTTTTGCTGAAAAAACCACCTCCTGCTTCATCCTCAGGACTATCAACCCACTCAAAAATTCTCGCCTTTCCAACCGAATAATTGGGATTCTCCCTATTAACCAAACATTGAGCAACTTGTGCACTTAAACTTGGAGCTGATTTCATTTCTGTGGCCTTAACAGTACTAGTCTCTTGAGATAAACCTATATCATCATCGAATACTAACTTATCCACAACATGCATTGCATTTACCTGGGATAACTCGCCAGGATCTTGAGACCCCAGATAGTTTAATCCTCCGTAATCTGTTCTGCTAATGCTTTCATGGATAGAGTTATCCTCAGACCATTTAAGGGACATATTGACTTCACAATCACAACTGAATCTATCTAATATAGTGTGAGGAGTTGGATTACTCAAAATATTTGGCTGTGTGTCCATTCTAATTACTTCATCGGCAGGTTTTGTAGCCACAACATTTTCTTGGGTTTCATTGGAATCACCAATTTCCAAAATGTTTATATCATCAAGCACCTCAGGCATCATTTCACGAGCAGCTGAAAAACCATAAGAGCATACAAACATTCAACAAAATAAGGCACCGTTGAAGAACTGAATCACACGTCACTAAATTATTTGCTAAATTTCCTAAGTGTCTTACACTCCCATGCAAAATGACTTCACAAGATTATAAAAGATTTTAGATGGCACGACATAACATAAGGTGACACCACGAAGTGGCACAAAAAGATAACACCTTCATAAACTAGGAATGTGTCAAGCTTCTTCTTTTATTTCTTTTTTCTTTCTTTCTTTCTTTCTTCTTAAGTTCTCAAACAGGACTAACTACTGTTTACACATAATAGTTTAAGATGAGAGTAAAAGCAGTGAAGCAATGAGATTATGCAAAGAGATTTCATATACCGACACCTGATTAGACCCAGAAAAAAATAGTTAGGTTTTTTAGATCCATTTTACAACAACTTAGCGATGTCATTTCCATTAGATGTTCCTCAGGAGAATGTTTACTGCATTCCCTAATGTTTCGTAAAGAGTACAGGATTTGTGCTACCAAAGTCACCAAAGCAAATAGTTAGACAACAAATGAAGGCATATTAATACAAAAGCAAATCAAATGAACAATGAATCAAAAGAATAAAGTGACCTTCGTGATCCTCTTCATCCGTTGACGCATCTGAATCCGCCACAAAGTCCATCCTTCTCCGATCACTCTTCAAAACCCTAATCGGAGGAGAAGGAGGAGGAGGAGGAATCGAACAATCCGACAGACCTCCATCATCGATCACCACCTCACTCATCTCCAATCCCTCACAGGCGACATCGATATAAATCGATCGACAGAGCTCTCGACCGCTTATGGACGAACCCTAGCGCATCGATAGCGAGAAAACCACCATGATCGAGGGTTTTGGTAACGATCGCGAATGCATCTCTAGAGAGAGAGAGAAAGAGAGAGTGATGATGCATGAAGAGACCATCGCAGTGGGGAGTATAAATAGTAAAAATTTGAAAAAACGTGGGGTTTTGGAGGTAAATTCCACCAGCGGATTTTTGGAGGGAAAGAAAGTGAGAACTTATTTAAGTTATTTAATATTGTACTCATCTTTTATGCATCGGGCATTTGGTCTAGTGGTATGATTCTCGCTTTGGGTGCGAGAGGTCCCGAGTTCGATTCTCGGAATGCCCCGAGAGAAAATGCCTAATATTTTTAAAATTCAAATGATTTGTTAGTTTTTACTGTTAAAAAGCAAGGCACTGTAACGGAGTAATTAACAACTTCATTATCAACAAATAATGATGTTTAAGGAGGTTTTTTTTTGCATTTGGCCCCTCATAAAAATTTTTCTTTTACAAATTTAGCCTTTTTCCCGCCATGCAGGCGCCACATTAGCCCGACGCAAATAGAAAGGGTGTTAAGTTGAACACTGTAAATAGTTTACTGTATTCCATACTTATTTTTCTAAACACCATGAATTATTTATCGTGCTCAAATACTGTGAATGATTCATCGTGTTGCGCACTTATATTTTTCATGTTTCCTCTTTTCAATACTTATATTTTTTCGCAATACATATATTTATATTTTTTTCAAATACAGTAAACCATTCATCGTATTTAGACACAGTAAATGAATTACCGTATTCAACTTATTCCAACACCTCTCCTTGCTTACGTGGCATCTACGTGGCAGGGATAGGACTAAAATTGTAATTATAAATTTGATGAAATTATTTATAAAAATAAATTTTTTTAGATGGCCAAATACAAAAAAAAAAAAAAAAAAAAAAAAAAAAAAAAAAAAAAAAAAAACCATGTTTAAGCATCGACATGGTAAAAATGATCTTTGAAATGGAGGAAACAGACGGTAAAAATTGACGACACGATGAATTCACACTACTTTCAAAGTTCCAATAGTTGGAAGGAAGAAATCAAAGGACAAAATAATTGTGACATTATAATTATAAAGTTATAAAATCCAATGCAACCACAGCTCGTAACTTTGCATCTCACCTGCTCGTTGTGGAGATAGACATACAGCCAAAAGTCGCCAATTCATCAAATATTAAAAATTTTATCCCACTAA
Source organism: Ananas comosus (assembly GCF_001540865.1). Lineage (NCBI taxonomy): Eukaryota > Viridiplantae > Streptophyta > Magnoliopsida > Poales > Bromeliaceae > Ananas > Ananas comosus. The sequence goes on from NC_033624.1 coordinate 1,880,271, forward strand.
ACACGCTATTACTGTATTACTCTAATTTAGCTGTGGAAGGCTAAAATTGAAATTATAAAACAAAAATAATGTAATAAGAATGAAAAGTAATTAGCAAACTAATCACCAACAATTAACCGGAAATTAAAAATAAAAACAATAAAAAAAAGGGGCATTCCGAGAATTGAACTCGGGACCTCTCGCACCCTAAGCGAGAATCATACCACTAGACCAAATGCCCTTTGATGTTGTCTTAGAAAATTATATATATATGATTCACTTATGTAGAACCAAGCAGTTTTGAGTTAAAGATCATGAGAAACAACATATATTAAACAGAAGCAAATTTTGATTAAAGGAATGGTGAAGAAGCCTTTTTTCACAAAGCCAAACCATGCAAGCAAACAACTTCAGTTATCTACACATTCGAGTAAACATCAATTACACTGCAAGCAGGAGGTTTCACAAGTCCTCTATCTTTAATATTGCTCCTAATTTCTACTGAATCCATCCACATTCCATGATGGGCATATAGATTAGAAAGAGTAACATAATAACCAGTGTTTTTAGGTTCTAAGCTAAATAAATGTTTCGAAATAGATCTCCCCATTTCTAGATTGGAATAATCTTCGCAAGCGCTTAGTAAAGCTCCCCAAACTCCATCTTCAGGTTTTATGCACAATTTATTGACAAATTCGTGAGCCTCTTCAATTCGCCCTGCACGACCGAGCATGTCGACCACGCAAACATTGTGTTCACAAGTTGGTTTTATCCCAAATTTTTCTGACATGAGGTTGTAGTACTTCCATCCTTCATCAATTAAGCCGGAGTGGCTACAAGCCGACAAAAGAGCTATGAAAGTGCTCTTAGTAGCTTCTATACCCAAATGAACCATCTCCCAGAAAAGCTCGATCGCTTTTCTTCCGTTTCCATGAAGCCCATAAGCTGATATCATGGAATTCCACGAAGCAGTAGATCTCTCAGCGGAATTTTCGAATACTCGAACAGCAATATCCAGCCTTCCGCACTTGCTATACATATCAACAAGCGCTGCCGATATATAAACATTCTTTTGTAGCTCAAATCTGAATACGTGACCATTAATTTCCATACCATGTCTGAGATCTCCTAATTGAGAACAAGCACAAATAATACCAACTATCGAAATTTCGTTAGGTTCAAAATCTTCCAATTGGCGATATAACTCTAAAGCCTTATCACCTTCCTCATTCTGCACTAAACCCGAGATCATGCAATTCCAGGAGCACAAATTTTTATCTCCGCCCATACAAAAGACCGAATCCGCACTGCTTATATCCTCACATCGAGAGTATGAAGTTATTAGGGCATTCCTAACCTTAACATCGGACACCATTAGATGCTTCAATGCAAACCCATGCATACTTTTCACAAGGTAAAGCAGGTTAAGATGACCACAAGCTGCAATAGTACTAACCAATGTGATAGGGTCAGGGTTTAGAAGCAAAGAGGAATGCATGAATACAAAAGCTTCGATCGCATCCTTGTAGCGCTCACTTTGTACGCAGCCTACTATGATTGTGTTCCATGAAACAATATCAGACATAGATATATTACTTTTCAATAGCAAGAAAGATGCTCGGAGGTCGTCGCAATTAATATACATGTGCACGAGAGCATTGATGGCCAAAACACGGCTCTCAAATCCGTACTTAATTGTCAAGCAGTGAATTGCTTTTCCGAAGGTAAGGTCTTGTGTGCAACTGCATGAAGGTAGAATAGCCAAGAGAGTAATCAAGCTGCAATCAAGCCTAGTTCGGAGTAGTTCGCGAAAAATAACTCGAGCCTTGTCTCTCAATGAATCATTTCGTGCGTAGCCGGAGATCATTGTGTTCCAAGAGATCAGGTCTCTATTTGGCATTGCATCAAACAGAATGTCGGCAGATGCTGGGTCACAACATTCAAAGTACATATTCAGTAAGCTGTTTCCTATTGAAGAATCTGAACGATAGAGCTCCCTCCGAATTGTGTATCCATGAATAGATCTTCCTTGTAGAAGTAGTTTAAATTCACCACATGCCGGGATTATTGTTACCAAAGTGGCCACATCAGGCTGATTTGCCCCAGTTGATTGCATCTCTTTAAAAATATATATTGCTTCATCAACTCTTCCATTTCCTACCAAACCATTGATCATTGCATTCCACGAGACTACATTCTTATAAGAAACAGCGATAAACACTTGTTCTGCGGCTTCTGCATATCCAAACCGAGAATAGAATGATATTAGAGAGTTTGAAACAGAAGAAGAGATTCCATCGTAACCCAATTTAATTATCGAACCATGGATTGATTTTCCGAAGGCGAATAGCTCTTTCGAAGAAGCACAAGCAGAAATAATACAGGACAAGCTTACTTCATCTGCTCTAGTAATCGAACGATTCATTTCTCTGAAGTAAAAAACCGACCTCTCAGGTAGTTTGTTTAAGAGGCTTCCGCGTATCATAGAATTCCATGAAGCGGCGTCCTTGCTCTGTATCCTCTCAAATACAAGCTCCGAAGAATCCAAGTCGCCACTTTTTGCATAGATATCGACAAGAGCATTACAAAGGAAACAGTCCATGTCGAAGCATCGTTTTACAATGGTACCATGTAGAATCTTCCCAAGCTTCAAGTTACGATCACGAGACACGGCCGATAGTACAGTTACGAGTGTCGTGGAATCAAATGCCCCGAACTCTTCTAACATTTCCCGAAAGAGCACCATAGAGGTGCGAAAATCACGATTGAGGACGCACGCATTGATGATGGCGTTCCAGGAGATTAAATCTCGAGCGAAATTCTCATCGAAGAGACACAGGGAGGAATCGACGTCACAGGCTCTGGCGTATGCCGTGAGGACGGCAGTACGTACCGAGAGTTCCGAGATCGAGTTGGTTTTAAGCGATAGGCAATGAAGAGCGGCGACGGTGTTTGGGTATACTATGGAATGTTTGAAAAGATTGAGGGCGTGAATGACAAAGTCAGCTCTATAAGGCATTTCGTCGAACGGGTAGCAGGCGGGAACGGAGGAAGGACGAATTGATACATGAGGAAGGGGTTTCGAATTAGGGGATTTGGAAAAGAGGTGTGGATTGGAATATGTTGTGATCGGTATAAGGTATTTGGGAAGACGAATGAGTTTTCTATTGAATCTTCTTATTGTTATCAACATTACCCACCATGTAGTATCCGTTGCCTCTCGACCGTTGGCTCCCGCCAGATTCTAAGTTTAAAAATCTGAGAAGGGTTAAGAAAACGTACGGTTTGGATATGGTCGCTTCTTATTTTTGGTAATTACTAACATAGTGAAATAATGAGCCGTTTTTCACGCCATTACTTTGTGTTCACCATCACAGGCAGTTTTATACTGTCTCAAACAGTTCTTAAATGACAAAAAAGAAAAGAAGTAAATAGTGGCATTAACAGTTGAATAAATACTGGACCACAATAAAAATCCAAAACATAATAAAATATTCTAACGGTCAATAAAAATCCAAAACATAATAAAATATTCTAACGGTCGTCATCTTAAATAGAATTAGAAGCCTTGGGACAAACTCTGCTTCTCAACACTGTTAAGTATCAAAATTTAAGGTAAAAGGCACTATTGTATATTAACAATTAATAAACAGAATAGTGCGATAATGTTTGGAGCATCTGATGATCAGAGAACAACAAGCCCCAGTTGACGAGCGGCAATGGCGGTGAGTCGACATCCAATACTTTTTGAACAGAAAACAATCATGTATAGTAGATTATACACAGGCCATCTGATCTGAGAAAGAAAGAAAATTTTTCCTAGTTCTTGTCATTTAACGGAAAGATTGAATAAATTGAATCTATATACAACAACCATAGTTCTCCCCACTCCATCAAGCGCTGCGGAAAATTCATACAAGCACCTCATGCAGAAGCTGCACTGCATTGCAATTTCTCTCGCCAACGGCCGCAATCAGAGCAGCCCATCCCTCGGTGCCTAAACCGACGCTCATCTTCTCCATCTGCTCCAAAACGAAGCAAGCGTCGTCGACCTTAACAATTTGGCAGAGTCCCCTTATCAAACGCTCGAAAGACTCCGGGCGTAGGCAGTGCTTGGTGGCCGACATTGCGGTCGAAATCCTTAAACCCATCTCAAAACTCCCCGGCCCTGCAGCACCCGTCCACCAGCATGCGGTACGTCACCGCGCTCGGCTCGCACTCCCCCTTCATCTGCATTTCCACAAACACCTTGTAGGTGTCACCGACCCTCCCCTCCGCGCACATGCAATTGATCAGGATGCTGTAGGTCACCGCGTCCGGCTTCATCCCCCTCCTCCTCATCTCCCTGAGAAGCTCCGTCATCCCCGCCACGTCCCCTCTCCTGCCGCGGTCGCTCATCAGCACCCCGTAGTTCACCGCCGACGCGGCGCAGCCCTGGTACTCCATGTCGAACATCACCTTCTTTGCGGCCTCGAATCGCCCCTCGGAGCACAGCCCCCGCATCAGGATCGCGTAGGTGACGGCGTTGGGGCTCACCCCCTTCCTCCCCATCTCCTCCTTCAGCCGCACCGCCGCGTCCAACTGCTTGCTCCGGATCGCGCACCCGATGAGTGTGTTGTAGGTGGCTGCCGAGGGGCGGACGCCTCTGCGGGCCATTTCGTCGAGCACCTCTCGGGCGCGCGCCAGGGCGCCGTGGGAAGCGCAGGAGCAGCACCCCTTGAGGATGGCGTTGTAGGAGACGGCGTTGGGGCGGAGGCCGAGCTGTTGGGAGGAGGAGCGGGCGAGCAGGGCCCGGGCCTCGGGGAGGCGGGCGTTGTCGACGAGGGCGTGGAGGAGGGAGTTGAGGGTGTGGGTGGAGGGGGACTTGTCGGCGCAGGGGAAGGAGGGGATGGAGAGGAAGAGGCGGAGGGCGTCGTCGGGGAGGCGGGCGCGGCCGAGGTGTTGGATGAGGGAGGCGAAGAGGGAGTCCCTGAGCGGAGGGCCGCGTGGTAGGGTTTCGTAGTAGCGGAGGAGGAGGAGCCCAGGAGAAGGAGGAGGGAGGCCGCGGCGGCGGAGGGGAGGGGATGGATTTGAGGTGGGCGAGGAAGGTGTGGGGTGCTCTTGGGGGCTTCTTTTTCTTCTTCTTCTCCTCCTTTTGCTCTCTTTGTTTTAAAAAAGGGTTGGTTGCATTGTAGTACTCCCTTTTCTTATTCTCTAATATATTTGTAGGTCTCTCTCTCTCCTTCCTGTGTGGTGGAGTTGCCCATAATCTTCGTCCTCCTTAACCCTATAAAAGAGCCTAGGTACTGATTATTTGCCCTAGCTTTTGGTTTTGTGCCATGTAAGGTGAGATTGTGCCCTTGGATCTGACCCATTGCTATACACTTGCTTTACTCCTCCTCGTAGGTGGCATGAGTTTCGAAGTGTTTGTCTTGCTAACTAATTGTTTGATGAAATGTCTCAAAGAACTGTAGTCTGAATTTAGTGACTTGGTTTTGGTACTGCTGTAATGCTCCGGACTCGTCGCAACCGACGAGAACTTGCCGAGGCGTGGACGGCGACGAAGATGATGGTGGATCCCGATCGTGATTCCGAGGTAACCGAGGCTAGAAGAGATAAGAAATGGAGAGATAGAGATAGAGAGGTGCGGATTGGGGGATTAGAAGTAAATAAGAGAAGAAAAAAATTGGAGGAGAGTAGGGAAGAAGATGCTAATTCATTTCCTTGATATGCTGTTGCAATTACATTCTTGTATATATACTTTTTACAACTTAGTACTGGAATTAAAGTAAACAATCCTACGAAGGCTAAACTGCAAAATAGGCAAAAATGGGAGTGAGGCCTGCTGGGCTGATCGGCGAGTTGATGGGCCTCGGGTGGGCTTGACTGTCCATGAGCGTCACTGCGGTTCGGTTGGCGGACACCGGGTCGCTCTTCTTGTCCGCTCCGCAGAAGGCGGGTAGTGGGTCCGCCTTTTGCCTCAGCTCCGGAAGTCCGCAGCTTCGACCCGCAGGGAGCTTCAGTTCTTCCATTCCCCCAAATATCCAGATCCTCCCGTCTCTCCCTCAGTGCTCCGACGATGCCTTAGCCCTGTCGTCCCGCCGGAGTTTCGCCCGCACAACCTCTCGCCGGATCGATGCGCCGAACTCGCTCCCCACCAACCTGCTGCTGCCACTTATCTCTTGCCTACCTTGTAAAGTTACTGTTTTTACTACCTTCCTCTGCTAACTACTTAACTACTTATACTTCAGGTTGTTACAACTGCTTTATCAGATTTTTGTTGGAACAATTTCTTTAGGTGGTTTGAGTTTGAGAACTTGGGTTCGTTATTGCTTATCAAATGTTTGCCAAAATGTCATAAAGAAGTGTGGTTAGGGCAATTGCTTTGAGCGTCATACGGCAATTTTCCTAAATAGATTAGAAATCTGATTGTACTGATGCATAACAGTGTGAAATACCTATAATTTAGGGTGTGATGAAAATGAAATATAGAAAATCTGGAGAAGAAGCATATCTTTAAACGCTCTTCTTGCTGCTTTTGTACTCTAAGCTTTTGTACTCTAACAATTCATTTTTCACCCTTTCCGTTCTTTGATTATACTGGTCACCATTGATTGCTGCTTGGTAATTTGGAGAATTCTATGTGTGTAAAATATCAGAAAGTCAACTTTCATCAGCAATGGGCTCGAAACAGAATCTGATAACTGGATCAATTTTTGTTGCATTTGGCATCGTATCATTTCTGGTCTTCTTCTACGCTGCTATCATATCCAAGTTCCTTCCACCATATCAAAACCCAATTTTGGCTGCCATTCAAAATGACAGGTGCGTAAAAAGTAAAAATTCTTAGTTTCAAGTTTCAGTCACTTCCGTTGAGAAATAAAGCATTCACATTCTCCTGAATCTATATACTTTCAATTTGCTCGTATGTTTATGGTTTTTTTCCCATAAAAAGCATATACTTCCTTAAGTGTGATAGGTTTGTTGAGAAGGCAGTAACAGGACGGTCCATGACCTTGATGACGTGTAATGTTACCCAATGAATTTAGGCATTTAGTAAGTTGAAAATTGTTGTGCGTTAAATCAAATACAAAATGCGGCACCGCTCTATACTTTCCTTGGCGAGAGCATGATTGCTTGAAGTAACTATATATTTCTGGATTTGCATTGGCATTTGTATAGTTATATCTGCACTGTCTGAAGCTAGCTTTACTGATATTTAAATGATTGTTGGTGACAGATGTGTTGGTATGTGCTTAACAGGGCATGGCAATTCAATAGTTCTGCCAAGCTCTCATTTTCTGCATTCTTTACCTTTCGAAAATAATTTCTGCATTCTTCGTTGCCTAGTTGGATAGTTAAGAACATGGGATCTGTTTCGAGCTCTTGTTGTTTCCGAAGTGGCATTGGTAAAATAAGGATACTTTTGAAGAAAAGCTCATATGTTCATCATTTGTCGCTTTCTTGCAACATCTCCTGCATATTTTTCTATTTGAGATGCTTCAATGATTATTTTGCTACGTAGCGTAAGTTGCTTGCATCTATGAATATTCTACAAGATAGAATCTTCCATCAGATGTTAGTACTTAATTGTTCTTAAATGTTGAATGAACTGTACAATATTCCACAATTCATAATCAAGAAGCTTTTCCATTCCTGCTTGCTCTCGTGTTTGGCAAATGTTTTACTAGCTTTTTCTTCTTTTTCTTTTTGCATTTACTTATCTCGCGGTTTGTTTTCCTTTGCAATACTTGATCTATCTACATATGAATTGCTCTTTGACAGGTATTACTGCTTGCTTGTGCCGTTGACAATCCCTGTGATAGTTGTGGCTGTTTATCTGCACTGGCTCAGCATGAAACTCTTCAAGCACGCATAATTAGCCTCTTGGGTAAAATTTTTCGATAATCCCTGTACTATCCTGATATTGCTAGTCGGTACCCTCCCAACTTCCTCTTGAACACTTCAGTCCTTAGAACTTCCAGAAATATTGTAGCTTAGTCACTTGACTGTAAGAAATTCTTTTCTATGAAAGAACAATCCTATCCTTCTACCTGGAAATAACTCAGTCTGTTTATGATAAACAGGGTTTAAAGGTCATTTTACCGTAGTCGTAGATTTTTTTTCTGCACTAGAAGGACTAAAATGCAACGTATGTGAATGTTAAGGGACAAAAGTATTCACGCAAAACAGTACAGGGACCCCATTGCAGTATTGGGATAATATGCTGCCGACCCGGACTGTTTGTCCTTATATATATATGTATCATTATCAATTGCTTATTCTATTTGTTTGTATGACATGTTAGAATGAAATTTGTGAAGTTTATCATGAAGCGCACAGTAAATCAGTTACTAATTTAACCAATCCAAACAGTAATTAATATGAGTTCTTTAGCATGGCAACACTAGATTCAGTTGTATTTTGCAGGCACATTTAAATGGTTGAGTTTGATCTGAAACATTTTCTCCTTTTCTGTTATTTAGTTTATGAGTCATATGGGGATGCGGCTTACAGGTGAGATGAAATCATGACCGTCCTCTTTGCTTTAAGAGTTGAGCCGCGCAGATTAACGGAGGTACATTCCATTTAATTTGGGTGTGTGTACATTTATGCATGTGTGCTTTCACTTTATTGCCTTCGAATATACCGAAAAAAAGAAAAAACTCAAAATATACCACTGAATAGAAAGAACGAGGAAAATGCTGTAGGTGCACGTGTACATCTTACACTTTGAGATTTTAGGATTTAGAAAAATTTTTTGGATAAAATATTTGATAAAACTAGTAGATGAATCCTAGCCACACAAAGTTTAGGGTGTAATATTTACACTTTTTGTGGTGTGTCGGTAACAGTCCTCCATATTTATGTACCATCTTACCAATTCCCTCCAATCTCGGCTGCTGAAGTTGCAGTCGCCGTGGGTTGTGTAGACGAAAAAGATTTTTTAAAGTAATTTAAAACGCACTAATAAATTTTGCTATAACAATTAAGTGAAAAAAAATAAATACTTTCATTCAAAAAAATTTAGTTCATCAAAGTGTACAACCAAAAGACTTAAATAGAAAAAAAAATTTGAGCTTCAAAAAAACATAACTCAATACATGTTCTCCACTGCATCCACTACACACATGTTCTCCACTGCATCCACTACACGATGATTCTAAAAATTAGCTATCATGAATTCCACATTACCCACTACTTAGGGTACCATCCTGGCCAGATGGTGGCAGCAAATGTCGCCACTCCTGCAGCGGTCATCTCGGGCTCATATCCTTCGCAGGTATCGGAATTGTCGGCATTCTCCTCCATTCGGTAGCCGTTGTTGTATGCAGGCGGCTGGAGATTGACGGCTGCAGCCGAAGCTGCAACACCTGCCAGAGCCGATTCTGGTGGCGACATCAGAATAAACGGTTCCCATAAGCCTACTGAACATAACAGTGAAGAATCCGTGTGCAGCGACGTCTCCCAATTGAACGCCGGCAGCGGTGGCGAGGACCCCGAGTAGTATGTCATCCAACCCAGATTGTCAATATAAGTGGCGCTCATCCTCTGTTGATCACCTTCCTGACCGGACAGTGGCGCCGAAAGATGTTCTGCTGTGGCCACCACTTCTGCGGGGATCACATCGAGCTCATATGCTTCGCTAGGATAGAAAATGTTGTTATTGGGCATCTCCTCCATCCAGCAGTTGTCGCTGCATGGAGGCAGTGACGACATTATCTGATCGGCGCTGGCAGAATTGATGGCCTCGGTGTGCGCTCTTCCTTCCAGTGATGCCTCTGCCGCTGTGAAAACTGAAAAGATGCATCGGCCGCGTGGCACTACAATCAGCGTCATAAATCGAAAAAGGCCTGGCGCTACAATTGGCAGCGGTGATGCCAAAGGCTACCGAAGACTTAGAGGTACCCTATGGTTCTTGAACAACCTATTTTTATTTATTCTCGGTATAGGTATAACTTCTGGGATAAATAGAAATTAGTTTAATTTTATGTTTGGACGAGAATCGAGATATTTAGAGGAATAACAAAAATTACATTGGGTTGGAATAGTAGGGATAAGAGTAATTATGATTGAAAATAAAACTAATTTATCTAAATATTATACTAATTTATCTAAATGTTAGTAAATAATATTTTAATAAGTTAATAAATAAATTAATCAAAATTACATTATAAATTAATTAAAATTGCTATATGAGATGACAAAAGATGACATTAAAATTAGTAAATAACTATGAAAAATAAGTCAACATGTTAATAGTAATTAATTATTTAATCATTTATTTTTTAGTTAATATATTATTTAAAATACTAATTATTTAAATAATATAAATATTAGTTAACAATTGAATATATGGCTAACTATTTAATTAGATAAATAATAATAAATTATAAATAGATTATTATTTAAATACTTATTAATTTAATAACTTAAATAATTAATTAGTCAATTATTAAAAAAATTTAATTACATTAATTAATTATAATTTATAATTATTTATAATTTAATTAGTAGAGGAATAAGATAGAGAATAGCATGTTCCACCCAATAGGTGGAACTACTATTCTCCCCTCTTAACGGATTATTCTGGAATAACTCGCTAAGAGAAGAATAATAGTTTTTGATAATTTTTGACACCGTTTGGAAAAATAAGGATAATAAATTTCTTATTCTTTTTTTATCCTTCGAACCAAATATAGCCTTACCGTTCAAAGGGACAGAGCCAGCAGCAGCGGTGGTGACAGCGACCGCAGGGCGTTTACAGTCGCCGTACTCCGCACCGATCTCGATAGCCCCGTCATGGTGAGCCTGTTTGCTGCTGACCACGGGTGCCGCCACCGCCAGCCTTGCTGCTTCAAGCTGCTTTTTCTGGCTGTCTTTCCGCGGGCTCTTCTTGACACAGCACAACACCCATTTCTGCAGCTGCGCCCCCACCTGTGCTTTATTCAAAACCAATTCGACCAAAGGGACAAAAAAGTAAGGCTTCTTCGTTTGCTGTGGGTATTAGCAAAAATTAGCTATTGTAAAGATTGATACAAATATAGGTATAAAAATAATAAGAGTAATTTTTTATTTGGATAAAAATACATAGGCAAGGATAAAAAAAAGTGTTTGAATGGTTTTTGAGATAAAGAGGATAGTAGATTGTTGAAATTTAGAAATACCGAAATTACCCCTCACTCAAATTAATAAGGAGAAGACCAATTTTGATGTTTTAGTTTTTTCAAAAAATAAAAATAAATTATAAATTTATCGATTAATTAATTAAAAAAATAAATTTAAAATCTCAATTTTAAAATTTAAAATTTAAAATCTCAAATTCTAATATTTAAAATTTAAAATTATAAATTTTAATTTTGAAATTAAAAATATATAAAAAATAAGATGTTTAATTTTAATTTAGTTTTAAAATTTAAAATTTACTTTTCAAATTTTAAAATTTTAATTTTAATTTTAATATTTTTAAATTTTAAATTTTAAAAATAAAAAAAAAGGTGTGGAAATAGATTAATTAATAATTTAAATATATTAATTAGATTAATTATTAATCAGAGTTTAATTAATCTTTATTTTTACTTGTTTGAGGATTAATAAGGGTGGAATAGTAATTTCAGATTTATACAAAATTACACCAGCCAGCATATTTAAGATACCCAAAATTTTTTTTTTTTTTTAAGATATGAAAAATTAGTGTTCGGATATAAAGCTGGATAATAATATCGGCGAACGAAACTGCGTGAAAGAAATGAAAAGAAAAAAGCACGTGCGTACCTGCGGCATGCAATTGTTAATAAGGTCCGGAGAGACCTTATACTCATCCATAGTATAACCGCTGCTGTTATCACTGACATAGTACGACAACTTGGTCTTCAAGCCGATGGCCTTGCCGTCAGCTAACTGGATAGAATTTCCCCCCTTCGTCACCGACCACGTCCCAGCGCCCACGGCGCGCTTCACGCGGCTCCCCTGCATCGTCCTTGTAGTGAAAAGGTACCTGTTGTCACGGTGGGGGCCGAGGAGCTCCCATGGCTCCTTCTCGTAGACCTGCTCCTCGACGACGTGGTCCCAGCGGATTGGCCACCCGAGGGCGTAGGGGATGAGGTAGTCCAAGATCAGCTGCCCCTCGGTAGGCGTGAAGTTGAAACCCGGTGGCACGCTCTCCTCCGTCGCCGACTGCCACCACCGTTCTGTTCGGCTGTACAACGAATCCGACGGCCACAGCCGTTCGGTTTCACCGCACGACGGATAATGCTGCTGCGCCATGGAGTGCCCAAGACTTAATCTTAAGCTCTGTGTTAGATCAAGAAGCAGAAGAGAAGAGAGAGAGGGCAATTAATCTTAAGCTCTTGTTAATTCGATGAAACCAGAAGCGGGGAAGATAGAGTGTACTGAGTACGAGGTATTTATATCTTATGAAGTTGGGGATTTATCTCGTCTCGCTGTTATGTTCCGACATGCTTGCCCTATTCGGATTCGGGAAGCTTCGATCAGTGGACGAAGGAAAAAAGAAAGGGAATTTAGTCGCTTTGACATGGACTGAATACGATTGCGATTGCGGTTGCGGTTGCGGTTGCGGTTGCTTTTGCAGTGAACAGTGACGAATAAAAAAAAGAAAAAGAATAACATACGAGATAGTGATAGTTATATTTAATTATATTACTAATTATTTTTTTATTTAGTTGAATATTTAAAAATATTATAAAAGTTGATTAGTTAAGTTTTAATGTTTTCTTTATTTAGTTTGTAAAATTAAAATATAATAAAAATTAATTAATTAAATATTAATATTTTTTTTACTTTATAATTTAGAAAGGAAAATTCCCAATCTAACTTTTTTTCCAAAAAAGATTCTAATCTAGCCTTCTTTTGATAGATCAAAAAATAAAAGATAGCTTTAATAATATTTATAGGTAGCACGCTACCCGCTTTTGAGAGATAGGTAGCACGTTACTCGCTTCGTTTATTTCATTCAGAAATAAACTTAGCTGAAAATATGAATCAACTAGGATTCGAACTTGGGTCTCAGGTACCAACCATCAAGCCCTTTGCCACTTGCTCTATTGTGGGCTGATGCCAGTTAAGTGAACAGAGACGAAAAAAAAAAAAAAAAAAAACATACTAGATAGTGATAGTATTTTAATTATTTACTATTATTATTTTTTATTTAGTTGAATATTTAAAATATTATAAAAGGTTATTAATGTTAAGTTTAATGCTTTTTTATTTAGTTTGTAAAATAAAATATAAAAAAATTAATTAATTAAATATTAATATTTTTTTACTTTATAATTTATTATTGTATTAATATAATTTATATATAAAAAAATAATTTAGTTATTTTAAATTATATTTTAATTATATAAAAATATAATTATATTATTTTTATTTATTAAAATATTTATTATTTATACGTAAATTTTAATTTTACATTATATACTTCAAACCAAATAAATAACAGAATTAATAAAATTTTGTTTCCATAACTACAAAACAAATTGGGATTTGGAATGCTTTGACCGTACGAAGTAAAAAGTGTAGTTGATTTTAGTGTGGCCTTATTAGAAAGGAAAATTCCCAACCTACCTTTTTTTCCAAAAAAAAATTCTAATCTAGCCTTCTTTTGATAGATCAAAAAATAAAAGATAGCTTTCATAGTATTATATACTAATTAGGAGAGAGAAATTTTTTCTCTCTCTCCTCCCAACCTACTAATATTTAAAAATAAATAATTTTTATTATAATAATATTAATAAAAAAAATTAATATTTAATAATACTAAATATTATTATTACTGAATGTTTTTTTTCAGAAAGATAACAGGATTCTACCATCTTTGTTTATTTTTTTTAGAAATAAATTTAGCTATAAATATGAATTAACAGAGATGTGCATCAACTGTGATTTAAACTTAGAATCTCAAGTACCAATCACCAAATCCTTTACCACTTGTATTAGAAATGGCCAATTACTAAATAATAATAATTATAATTATTATTACTATTACTAGCATTTAATTTGACTATACAAACCAATATTATCAAATTTGACATGTATAGTCAATTAAATATTAGTAGTAATAATAATAAAAAAAAATTATCATTCAGTGATAATAATATCATTATTATTAAATATTAATTTTTAATTATTTTTATTATTATAAGAATTAATTATTTTTAAATATTAGTATGTTGAGAGGAAAGCGAGAGAAAAAATTTTCTCTCCTAACTAACATTTAAATGCTATTAAGTCACTTTTATTTTCTAACCCATCAAAAACAAAGCTAGATTAGGAATTTTTTTTAAAAAAAGGCTAGATTGGTAAAAAAATATATATATTTTCAATAAGGCTAGATATGGGCATATGGCATTAAAACTTCCAATACCCCCACGTGGTTTCGTACTTTCTCATTTTAATATCCTATAATTTAAAGTGTATCAAGTTAGTACCATGTGGTTTCGCACTTTCTCACTTTAGTACCATATGATTTAAAGTATATCAAGTTAGTATCATGTGGTTTCGCAATTTCTCACTTTACTACCATATGATTTAATATTTCGTTAAATTATATACAAAAAACTTCATATTAAATATTCATTTTAGTACCCTTTAGTTTTAATTTTGTCACTGATTTAACGAAAACAATACCCCGAAATGGATAATAAAAAAATAAAAATGAAACAATATGGTACTAACTTGATACAAAAATGAAATTATATGGTACTAACTTGATACATTTTAAACCACATGATACTAAAGTAAGAGAGTACTAACTTGATACACTTTAAACTATAGTGTACTAAAGTTAAAAAGTGCAAAACCACTGGGGGGTATTTGAAGTTTTTTCTTTTTTTTTCCTGATTAAGTGGATAGATTAATTCCGCTACTCACTTGTGAAAATTTGGTTTTTCTAATTTTGGTAATTAGTTGTGAGAACATCAAATAAGAAGCTAGGCCGGTATACTATAAGTAGCACGGAATCCTCCGTGCTAATAAGTTATTTTTAATGATGCGGCTTCTAAATCGACGATTGACTCCGTTAGACTTAATCTGCAATATTGAAAACATTTGGAAACTAAATTTTATAATTTTTAAGCATTATTTACCTATTAAGCGAGTAGTCTAAAAATGAACGGCTAAAAAAAAAATCTCATAAAAAATTATGATAAAAGACTTGAATTTAATATTAGAAGTACTGATCTTACTCTAAATAGTGAAAAGAATTTTCTCTAAAAATTCCATTAGATTTGAATTGTTTTACAACGTTAAATTTACAAACGCATCACATCGACCATTTAAATTGTCAATTTTGTGACATTTTGATTACTAGTCAAATGATGTCGAAAAATTATGAAATTTAGTTTTCAAATACTTTTAATAGTATAAATCAAGTCTATTGGAGCCAATCATCAATTTGAAAGCCGCATCATTAACAACTTGACAGTACGGAGGCCTCCGTACTACCGATAGTATATCAGCCTAGCTCTCAAATAAGATTAGGATTTTACACATCTTAATTCTTCCCGCTTTTTTAAAAAAATAAAAAAATTAGAGCACTAGCAACAACTAATGCGAGACTCACCTTCATTAACCGTTCATATTCTTTCGAGTAAACTTCAAACACCATTCTTATAGTTTCGTATTTTTTTATTTTAATACTCTATAACTTAAAGTATATCAATTTAGTATCCCATAATTTTATTTATCTCTTTTCGTCAACTCCTTTATTAATTTTTTGTTAAATTGTATGCAAAAATCTTCAGATAGCTTATCTAAATTTATTGAATATTCATTTTAGTTTCTTTTAATTTTAACTTTTTCATTAATTTAATGAAAAAAATAGTGAAAAGAATAATAAAACGAGAAAAATAAAATTACGGGGTACAAAATTGATAAACTTTAAAGCATAATATATTATAATAAAAAAATACAAAATCACATAAGTGGTATTTAAAATTTTTCCTACCTGTAAACCTCCTCCCTCTCCCTCAAGTTTCAATCCGTCTCTATCTCCCTCTCTCTCTCCCACTGTTGGTCTCTCTCTCTCTCTCTCTCTAGATAGTTAGTCAATTGGCCTATAATACGCGAATTATTGGCGGTTAATGAAGTTGAGTCTTGCATTAGTTGTTGCTATTGCTCTGATTTTTTTTTTTAAAAAAAAAGACAAAAAAAAAGCGGGTAGAATTAAGATGTGTAAAATCCTAATCTTATTTGGTGTTCTCACGACTAATTACAAAAATTAGGAAAACCAAATTTTCACACGTGAGTAGCAGAATTAATCTAAATAATCTAGCGACACGCAAAATCAACGGTAATCTTGGCCTCGTAAAATCCGCGCATCCCAATTCCGAATACCATTAGGACGATCATGTTGGAACATGACAGTGAGATAAATCCCCAACTTTATATGGATATAAATACTCTATAGTTTAAAGTATATTAATTTAGTATTCTATAATTTTTTTTCTTTTCGTTGGCTCCTCCATTAACTTTTTGTTAAATTATATGCAAAAAATTTTAAATATCTTACTTAGATTTATCGAATATTTATTTTAGTATTTTTTAGTTTTAACTTTGTCATTAATTTAATGAAAAAAAATAGTGAAAAAAATAAAATGAGAAAAATGAAACCACGGATACTAAATTGATACACATTAAACATAGGGTACTATAATAAAAAATTGCGAACCACATGGGTGGTATTTGAAGTTTTTCCTATTCTTTTTATATTTGAGCTTTATTTTTGGCATTTAGCTTCTTCAGAAATTTTTTTTCATAAATAATTCTATAAAATTTATATTTGCAAGTTCGACCCTATCCTCACTATGCAATCGTTACGCTAGCGCTATGTTGGCGTGGTATAAGTTAAGTTGAAAATATTAAACCATTCAATATGTTTGGCCATGGTGAATAATTCATCGTGCCGTTTTCACATATTTCTTTAAAATTTTGGTAAAAAAATAATGGAACATAGTTAATGATTCACCATATTTATTATTGTACAGAAGGTAAGATGTAAAAGTTGAACATGATGAATCATTTACTGCTTCCAAGCACGGTAAATAATTCATCGTGTTTAACTTATGCTACACTACTAGCCACACCCACGTGGCGCTTGCGTTGCGGAAATAAAATCAACCTTATAAATATAAATTTTATAAAATTATTTATAGAAAGAAATTTTAAGGTAGTGTTTGGTTCGGGAACAAGGGGGGGAATAAGCCCTTGTTCCCCTCTTTGTTCCCAAACGCAATTTTGGTTCCCGGGAACAGTAGTTTCCGGGAATCTGGAACTAGCTGGTATAAGGCTGGAACTGCTGTTCCACCCGTTTCCTGGAACAAGCTTGTTCCTTGATGAGAACAAGATTAATTAAAATCTAAATTTAATTTTAATGGCAGTAAATTATTAATTAATCTAATTAATATATTTAAATTATTATTTATTACTTTAATAATTAAATAATTTAAATAATTTATTATTTATAATTAAATATTAATAATTAGATAATTATTATTATTAATTTATTATTTATAATTAATTAATAAGAATAATTAATAATTATTATTATTTATTAATAATTAATAATAATAATAATAATAATAATAATAATTAATTAGATAATCCATATTATTAATTTATTATTTATAATTAATTAATAATAATAATTATTATTTATAATTAATTATTAATAATTAATTATTAATAATTAATTTTTTATTTATTTTTAAGTAATATTTTTATTACTATTAATTACATAATATAATTTTAATTTCAAATTATAACTCTTATTCCTCTTGTTCCAATCTAACCATCCAAACACTATTTACCTTATTCCTAGGAACAACCCAATTTTCATCCAAACGCAAAATTGGTCTAGTTCCTGCTTATACCTGAACTTGTACCTATCCCTAGAACTAGCAGTTCTTACTTATACCCGAACCAAACGCAGCCTAAGAGACTAAATACAAAAAAGCCCTTCATATATATTATGTGTACTAGAAAATTTTTAGGTGGAGAAGACAGCTGGACAGTTTAAGGATGGATGGAGGGATCTTTTCGAATCCGCATTAATTATAAGACGCCAGTTCTTTCCCAATCCGCATTAATTATAAGAAGCCAGTTCTTTTCGAATCCGCATTAATTATAAGACGCCTGTTAAATCGAGATAAAGCCAAGAATCAGAATATTTCATCTTGATTTTTTCAAAAGTAATCCACTGAAAATCTTCTGAAAAAATTTATAGATAATGTTGGCAGCAAGCCTATCAAAGTGGTTCACGCAGAGTCCAAGTCAAACACTCACTTTAGTGACGTGAAAAGATTACTTATTTATTTACAAGGAAGAATTCCGTTTGGAATTTTGTACAATTCCACTTCTGACTCATAGTTTGTCGTCTACACTGAGTGATTGGGCTAGATCATGGTAACATGCTATGCAATTGAATGTATCTAAGCTTTCACGAACGGTTGTGGAATATCATGTTCTTTTAAAGTAGAAATAAAGAGATCTCAGGAACTACAAGCAGCCGAAAAACCAACCGTGCCCTAACTCATTCAATGAAAACAATTGAGTTTAAAAGCCACCAAAGGGAGTACAACCAAGGCCTCAAAATAACTGTTTTCCACTCCACTTATCTTAAGAAAAGATTGAGGCCAAATTTGAATTTGAGTTGCCAAAAGCATTCGAAGGATTAGAAATTTTAAAAGTGCTTTCAATTTTTCCCCCTAAAATATTATAAAATTACAAAAAAATCTGTCACATAAGCATGTAACTGTTTGGTTCTTTCAATGACAGTTTTACTATAATTTTATAGTATTAGAAGAAGACCAGAAACGCTTACGAATTTTTAAATCTTCCAGAGTCTAAAAACAAATGCTATTAGACACCAACATTCCAAACTAGACCCGAGTCAATAAACTGACGAACAATACCAAGCAAACCAAAGTCCATCATCAGACATATTCAAGCCACTGCATAGCCGAACCGAAGCCGGAGAACAATTAATGAGGGGGAAAAAACATTGTCCACATTCTCCATGCACAACTGGCAGTCGGCGAACAGGACACAACTACCTATAATTTCTGAAAGAGATGAATCAGCCATATTGGGGCTAACAATGGCCATACCCCCACAGGGGCCGACAATGGCTTAAAAAAGTCTATTATTAGGCTCTTAAAAAATTAAATTTAAGTTTTAAAAAGAGGCGATGGCCTGTGGGCCAAGAATCCCCGCATGATAGCGACGAGGCATCATGATTGATGTAAATCTCTATCTCTCTCTCTCTCTCTCTCTCTTCTAATTTCTATCCCTCTCTCAATCTCTCCCCTCCCGCCTCCCCCCTCTACTCCTCTCCTTCCGCACTCCGCAGTTATTCTTTCCTCGTCCGCTCGTCGCAGGGCCCAGTCGCCCAATTCAACTACGGCCTGCGGCGCGCTAAAATTTTTAGGCCGGTGGTGATAATCTCTCTCTCACTCCCTTAGCCCCTTTTATATTATTTCTATTCAATAAAAAATATTTATATTTTAATAATTTAATTTACTTTGTATAATTAATAATTATGTTTTATATTGGATTATTTAATGTTTGCTACTTTGCTTCTTGGTTATTAATAATTCGAGTTGTTCATATTTGTTTGATCATGATCAATAATTATGATAATAATAATAATTTATTCATATTTAAATTTTAATTTTAAAACTTTTTAGAATTTTTTAGGAACTTCAAATGATAATTTATTAGATTTTAAATTTTTTACTATTTAAAAATATGAAGTACAATAGTATTATAGTAGATCCAAGATTTTGAATTTTTATGAATTCCTTCTTTATAAATAAAACTATAGAAATTTTTTCTTTTCTAGCTAACTTTTAATAAAATAATTATTATTTACAATTTATTTTTAGATTTTATTTTTTTATACAATCTATATCTATATAAATATAAATATAAATATAAAAATATGAAACGTGAGTTGCTGTACACGTGGCGGAAGAGAGCGGGGGAGGGGCGAGCGGGAGATTTTTTTTTTTAGAGATTGAGCTTTTTCTTTTTTATCCAATTTAATATTCTTTTATTATAAAAATTTAAATATATAATTTTTTATACTTGAATTTTAAAAGCTAACATATAAACTGGTTGGATAGTAAAAATAAAATTTTAAAAGTTTGAATAGATGATTAAAAATAATTTATCGTTTAGAAAAATTTTATACGATTTTATTTTTTAATTTTAATATCAAATTTTAAAATTATATTACAATCTAATAAGCGATCAATTTTACATCTACAATTTGTGAAATATCCAAAATATGATTGGTCCACTATTAATTTTAACAATTACGCATTATAAAATTTGTTAGATAATTTAATATTTGTGTTTCTCGAATAAAATAACTAATTGAACAAAATCGATGCTTAAATTTATCTTTATTTGGAATAATTACACCTTTGGTCTTCATAGTAAGATTTATGACAATTGTCCCAAATATGTTTTTAAACAAATATTAGAAAATATAAATAAAAAACTTATTTTTTGTAATGTTTATAATATTATTTGATAATATTTTTATGTAGTTATAATTTTTTAATCTTATAAATTTAATAATTATATATTTTAATTGATTGAAATACAATCTAGCCGCTGCAAAACGCGGGTCTTGCAATAGTTTTATATAATTTGCAAATTACTTTATATAAATGTGATCTTAATATTTGATTTTTTTGATATAATTTTTGTAGATCTCTAAAGGGCTAGACCGTTATTATTTTAATAGAAAAGACAACTAAACTCGATTCAAAACCGATCTTCGGAACAAGATGGATGATGACTTTCTTAGTAATTCTTTGATCGTGTACATTGAAAGAGAAATTGCCAAAAAATTTACTGTTGATTCAATTATTGATGAATTTTATGACTTGAAGAAGAGCCGAGCACTATTCTAACTTTTACATGGTAAACAAAATTTTTAATTTTTTTTTATATTTCTGTACTTCTAATTTTTGTTATATACAGTTTATTTTATTAATATTTTTTTGAAAATCAATGTGTTTCTGGCTTCGTCGCTGGAATCAACTATATGCTTAGCTTATTGCATTCATCTCTCAAGGTAACTACAATGCATGAGATTGTTACAAGTGACAATAAATAAGGACTATATAACTACTTGTTAGTGTTAAGTAGTTCCTAATAAGAAAAAAAGCTGTTGATGTCACAAATCTTAAGTTTTCCTGTATAGTCCAAAATGATAATGGCGATAAAAAGATGCTAGAAATGACATACTGGAACTTGGGGCGTTTGCTATTTCTAAACTTGTCAAGCTTGACTACATCTTTCAATCTATCTGCAACAATGTATACGCAGATCGCCACGAAAGAATGGCTTCCTGCAGCTTCTTCAGAGCTCAGAATGCTGATGTTGCAGCATTTTTGTAATGCTTTAGCTGGGTGTAAGGAGGAAATTTTGAAACATTTAGTCGTCAATTGCAGATGGCATTGATGGTACCCATCCATATTGTCCACCATCTAGCGTCTACAGCAATAACGAATTGGAGACAACAGATTAAAATTTCAAAAAATTTCTCGAAAAAAAAAAACTTTAATCCACAGAAAAACAGAGGTAGCTAATCTTTACCGCATTAGTTGAATACAATGAGGCACATGAATTTAGAAGCTGTGGTTTCTGTCGGTAAGCTCAATGATGTACACTCTCCTGCTACCTCTCCCTGTAATTCACAGAGCAGTTATGATGGCTACCAAGAGTCTTAAATTGAACTTGAAATACGCATTCAACTGCTTTGTTCAACTGCTTCAACGAGAAAAGAAAAAAAAGTCTAGCAAATAATTTAGAAGTGGACGCACCCAAAACCTTTGAAGTACACAAATTAGAGCTCAACAGTGTAAGTACGTAGGTCAATTCATAGACCAACTCACATCTGGACTGTAATTCCCAACTATATTAATGTTGACTTAGAAATTCTGTATGGATCAGCTCACGAATCTCCTCTTTTCTACAGAATTCGGAGAATGATCTGATCCACTATTTCCCCCCTCTCTTTTTAAATGAATTGCTTTTATTATTATTCTCGTCCTCGGTTCCGGAATCATTCCTTTCGCCTTCATCTCGTCGTAGTATTGCAAAGCCTCATCTAACTTCCCTTGCGCATAAAGCCCGTGAATCATTATGGTAAATGAACGCTGATCAGGACCTAATCCGCTTCTCTCCATCTCCGACCATACGTATCTCACACCCTTGTGATATTTCCATTCGACATAAAGATTCAATATCAAATTGTACGTGTCGCCGTCAATTCTACAACCGCCTCTTTCCATTCTTCCTAACAAATTATCGACCTCTTCGGGCTTCTTCATTGTTTTCAAGATGTAAGAATAAGTTCTAGCATTTGGAAGGCAACCTTTTTCCTCCATCTGATCTAAAAGCTCGTATACCTTCTCCATCCTCTTTATCTTGCAAAGGTGTTTTATCAAAGAGTTATAAGTCGCGGAATCTGGAAGGCAACCGCGCTCATCCATCTCGCCAAATATCTCGAGCGCTTGTGGGATTTTCTTCTTAAAGCATAACGCATCGATAATGCAATTACAAATCGTAACGTCCGGATTGATTCCTTTCTCCCACATGGAAGTGAAAAGCTTTACTGCACTTCCCAACTTGCCAGCCTTGGTCAAGGAATTAATAAAAATGCCATAAGTGAACAAATCCGGTTTGCACTTCGAAGAGATTATGTCATTCCAAAACCTCTTAGTATCACGTAAGCTTCCCAACAAGCACCAACCGTTAAGAATTATGTTTCTGCTCTTTATAACGGGGGGGAATTCCTTTTGCTTTTGGAGAAAGAGGGCTTCGGCCTCTTCGACGTGTTTGTATCGGCAAAGGGACATTAAAAGAGTCTGAAAACCGACCAAGTCGAGCTCATAGCCGAACTCCTTCCTTTTATAGAATATATCTATAGCTTCTTGGACCTTGTGCGCCGCCGCATATCTATTCATTAAAATGGCAAAAGTTTTGTCGTTAACTATTGAGTCGCCGCTACCGTCTTTAGGAATCTCATCAAATAGCTGTCTCATTAGCTTGATCTGTTTCATCCTTCCGAGAATATCGAGCATCTCATTATATGCTCTCGATCCGTGAGTATAACACGGTTGCATAGAGGCCCAAGTAAAGAACGATAAGGCGAGTTTGTAATCAGATCGATGCCTCCGTAGGATCTGAATAACTACATCTTCATTTATCTTGGACGAGAATTGATCGAGCGCCGTCTCTAACTCGCTATTCTCATCAATAGACTTGAGAACATTTTCGATCATGTTTACACACGTAACACTCGAGTCATTATCAGAAGATAAGTTATCAGAACTGGGTGAGATAAAATCGACTTGATATAATCCGGCTTGCGTTGAAAAGCCTGAAGAACTTCCCAGGCATAACTTCCGATAGTTTACGCCGCCATTTAATCGACTATGCGTCTGCAATTCATCTTGATTATGTGTTGCGCAATTCGCGAGAAACGAAGAACATGCTAATCTAATTGTGCAATATAAATTCGCGAGCTGTATGCGACCTGAATATAAAATAAATAAAATCAAAATTTCAATGAAGAGAGTAACTAGAACAACTACAAATCTGTCTAAACTTCTTTTTTTTTTTTATCAATTGACACCCAATCAAAATTTGTTTTTTTATCGATTTGAACTACTTTAGTGAAATAAATTGGGGATAAATTGGGGATTTCTCTGAATCCAAGTATCCAACAATAATTTAACACACTTGCAAGTGCATTTTTGCCAAAGATAAATTAAAAAAAGAAAAAAAATTGGAAAGGGGTTGTAGACACCACAACAATGGCGAACAAAGCCCTAGCTTACCAAGAGGAGAGGTGGGGAATAGAGATTTGGAAATGGAGGCCCTGGATAACAACATCTATTACTGGATCTTGTGGTAGCAGCGATTCAGCGTGAAGCGTCGGGAGGAGACGATACACGATTTTTGCGAAACGCAGTACTCTTTTGTTCGAAGGGAGAGGGAGAAGGGGAGAGCCCTAGGGTGAAGAAAGAAATTATTGCTGAACCCGGTGTACCGCGTGTCTCATGCACCGCACCTTTTTTAATGATTAATATTTTTTTAAAATCAAAATTCGGTTTCGTAACTGTAATTTATTGTCATTTTATGAGTCTTAGTACCGAAATTTTGTAAGGGCTTAACATTTATTGCCGAGTCATCAAGCAGCCTTGATATGGTACAACATTGTTTGATTTATCAGAAATAAATTTCTAATTTTTATAATTTTTAGTGTTAAGAACTCTTAAATATGACATGATACATAATGAGTGAGTAATATCATCTGTATATTTAAATAATAATAATAATAAATTTTATATTTTTTTATTTAAAATTTTACTTATTTCACACTAGTCTCATCAAGTTTTATTTAAATATTAAAATTCTAAAAAAGGATTTAGGTACGCAGAGTAGCATTTCTCTTTGTGAATTATGTTGTTTGACAATATTTGTTGTAGTTATACACCGGGTGTAGGAAATTGCTCACTGAATATTGCTTCGATTTCGATTTTTTTTTATTTGATAAAAAATGCAAACTGGGCCCAAAAAGAGTAAGACCCAAACAGAAAGCGATCTTCCCCAGGTAGAGTGAGAAAAATTAGAGACTCCGCCCAAAGCCCAAATGCTTTTGGGCCTTAAACATTAAGCCCGATGGGTCAGGTGAACTGAGCCCAAAAATCATGAACAATGCGCTCTAATCTGGTACTTCAGATTCTGATTAGATTCGAATAATCGGATCGAACTACTAATGACTAGATTACATTTTGATTGTTCAGTAGGCCCAAATTTGAATTCAAGTCCAGAGAAAGCCCACCTTACAAAAAGCAGTACAAGTTCCCTCCCTGTATTCCTAAATAATGTATGTACTTTATACTTTATTTCAGGTGAAGTTTTACAATATACTGAAGCAAAGGTTGGCATTAAGATATTCATATCAGTAGAAAAGAAGAGCATGCAATAACACTTCTTTTCATAGAGCAAGATATACTACCAACACACAATGTCACAACTCACAAACAATGAAAGGCAATAGCAAAGACTAAGAAGAACAGTTTGCTTCAAACAGCTCCTTTCCACTTTCATAAGAAGCACCGACTAACTCGTTTCGATCATCTGTCATCTTCTGCACAAAAACACAATAATGATGATCACAAGAGATCGTAGATTTGGAGAAAACTTTGCAGTAGGTTTTTAGGGGGAAAAAAATTAGCTTAATAAACAAGCCCGTTAAGGTCATTGCTTCTCATTTTGATGCAATTTTAGATACCAATGGTGAGAAACAAGTTTCTTCGGCTTGGCACTGGAAAAATTCAAGGTGTTTTAAGAACCGCCGTTTTGTTATCTAAGCAGCTCCTTCGTGGCCTTAAGAGAATTCGGTATCCCAAATTATTGTCATAATAAATTAAAACAAGTACAACGATGATAAACATACACCAAATCAAGAAACAGAAAATTTACCTTTTCATCAAGCCGCTAGCTTGGAATCCGCCTCATTTAATGCACGAATGAGATGGCTAATACGGTACTGAAGCTTCATGTTCTCTGCTGTAAGCTTTTGAATCTCCTTTGAAGCCTACAAGTAAACGAGTAAACAAGAGAGAACAACTTGCTTTTATTCTATATGAAAACGCCAGACGATTATCTTTTGAATGGGGCCAACCTTCTCCCTTTCAGATACAAGCTCCGCCTGTGCGATTTCAAGCTTTGATTCAAATTCCTTTATGATGGTAGAGATTTCTTTGCTACTAGTGTCCACATCGCCTAAGAGGTCGCAGTATAATATTATATGCAGGAATTACTATACAATAACAAGTTTCAACAGTATAGAGAATACCTTTCTCAGCAAGCGCTGACTCTAACTTCGCTAAGCGATCCTGCAACGACACGTAACTAGATAAGACATTGGAAGAAGCTCGAAAGGCGTATGTGTGTCAAAAACAACAACTAAAAAACCAATTCGTGTAGGCCAAACCAATATTAAGGAATTTCTTTGATAGATGCCCTAAAATTCATGTAGACGACAGCTTTTTGCTGCTTGACCTACGCCGTGACTTGACATTCGAAACGATTTTCTCTATTTTTACATCTTAAATGACATAAAGATGCTGCAATATGTAAAAGAACTTCAAGATAAGATCAAGACGCATTACTACATTCTGGTATTCAGTTGTTTTTCAGCTACAGGCCATCCGAGAACATCTTTACATATAATTGAGACCAAAAATATAAGGGGTGTACCAAGATAGCGTTATCTGGCCCGTGAATTCCGAATATAATACACAATTACAATTCTGTACAACTATCTGCATGTTAGTAGGGTTTTCGCTCTATCGAACTTGACCGATGTAAAACCTCGAAAAGTTTGTGTATCTTATATTGGCCATCGAATATGCACACATACATATCCGTGTTAGTAGGGTTGCGGGGGGGGAGCATTACTCGTCATTTGATCAAATTATTACGAATCCCATTGACGGATGGTTACATAAAAAGCAGATTAGTATGATATTCATCAAAACTCAAACTTCAATTAGATAATACGAAATAATTTCTATTCTCCAAAAATTTAAGCTACCGTAGAACGGTATTTTTCTATCATATTGAACACCATCCCCCGCGTCAGTGCTCGAAACTTTTCGATAAGCCCCAGACGCAGACTCGAATTAAATTCAGACTCAGAACCTCATACTTAGATACCATTATTCTCGAAAAGCTTAGGATATTCAACACAAATCTAAGCATATCTTAATACAACCCTTCGAAATACTATTCATTTTGTTCAGTTCTCCTTCCATTCAAATAGATTAAAATTGAAAATTTTACTGATTCCAAAAGTATTTTCAAAATTTAGGGATTCAACAAAATCCGAACTTATTGCACGATCTTCTCATTGATTAGGGTTTTCATAAATGATGATTGTAAGAGATTTTGGAGGGAGAAAAGGAGCGGGAAATGGCACCTCGGCTTCGGAAGCCCTTTTGTAGAAGGGTTTGAGCACCTCTTCCATGTTCTTCGTTTTCTCCACTTCCTCCACCTCCGCCATGTCGCCGGCGCCGTAAACCCACTTCCTCCTCCTCTGCTTCCGACGAAGTCGGGGTCGCGGGCGCGGAAGTGGGAAGGGTTTATGTAAACGGCTGAGTCGCGCAAATGTGTTCGAGCTCGACCCGAGTTCGATTGAGCCCGAAATTGGAGTCGGGCTCGTGTTGCCACTCGACCCGATTAGCCCGGTCTCCACCCGGTCCGGTTCTGGTTCTGACCAGATTTGGTTTTTCTTTTTTCTTTTTATTGTCATAAGACATAGAAAATTACCACTATCTAGTACAAGTACAGTTGGTTGGTATCTAAAACATAAAAGATAAAATTGGGAGTCCAGATTTTTCTATATGCATGTTTAAGATTTGAATAACTTAATATAATTTTCAGTCTGGTGAGTAAGAAACATATATTTAAAATAAAGTAATGCTACATGTACATTTATTTTATTAATTTTTAATACCCTAATATTTTAAAAAAAATAAATGTCAGGGGATAAAATGTACACTGTAGGATATACAAGTAGCAAGTTTCTTTACAATAAGTCTTAACGACGTATTTAATGTTTGTGCATGTTCAAACAAAAAAATTTGTGTCTAATTCTCAATAAAATAAAATATCTAGAATATATGTGCTTTTGTAATATTAATTTACCTAGTGAGAGGTTCAATAGATCTTATGCAATTATAATTTTGATAATATTTGACGGATTCTTCAAAAATATTTTTAATGGCCATTTTCTAGTTTGGGTTGACTTTACTTTTATACCATGGTTTCTTTCATTTATATTTCTTATAAGTTAATAATTTCACATCAATTTTCATTACTTTATCTGGCACATAGAAATTACTACTATTTATTAATAAAATAAAATAAAAAATTTAGTTGTTCCAGCAATATATATTTTTAACAATCATAATTAAAAATTATATATTTTTAATTTTATCAAATTATGCACCAAATATGCAAGCAAAACGGGCCTTCTAATTAATAAATTCGCTTTGAGAATTGAGAGAAGATATCTGTTAAATAAAACTTATGGAGATTAATTGCTAAAATACAAAAATTAAAAATTTATATTAATGAAGAAGTTAAATTCATGGGTCTTTAGACCTGGCAATCTCGACCCATACCCGCGGGTTATCCGTAAATTTGCCGGTATGAGTACCAACTTTTCGAACCCAAAAGATTACGAGTAAAACGGGTAGGTACCCATTAAACTGTAGGCATTTTGGATAACCCGCAGGTACTCACAGATACCTGCAAATATATTTTCTTAATTAAAAGACATATATTTTGTCGGCGTGCCCAGGGAACGAGACATCCGGGGCGTGACACACGCCTTTTATATTACGAATTTTTTTTGCATAAGACTTTAAATATTTTTATTGTATGTAATGATATTTTAAATAATAAGTTATATTATACTTTTAAAACTTATATATATGTGTTATGTATTTAAAAAATATAAAAGCAAAAAAGAAAAAAAGATTGCGCGTAACCTGCATAACCACCCGCGGGCGGGTATGGGTAAAGATGTTGCATATCCAAAAATTTACAGATAAATTTTACACATGCCCAAATAATCCGTGGGTATAATGACCCGTCCGTGGATTACTCAACCCGCCCGTTTGCCGGATCTAGTTATATATAGAGAGCTTACTATAAAAAAAAAATAATTTGCAACTATTTATGCATATTTTTTTTTTCCGTCTCCTCAATCAAACACCAAGCAAATTTTAAATAATAATAAGTGGCTAGTAAAATATTAGTGTTTTAAAAATCTGTTGGAAGTAGAGATGACAACGGGTCGGATTCGGAGCGGATTTTAAAAAACCCGAACCTGAACCCGACTCCAAACCGGAGACCCGAACCCGAACCCGAACCCGAACCCGACGGATTTTAAAAATCCATATCCAAACCGGAACCCGACCAAAAATCCGAAATCCGAACCCGAACCTGAACCCGAAAATTTGAACCCGAAACAATTATTTCTTTTTTCAATATTTCAAAATATATTATATTAAACCTAAATTTTTAAAATACAAATTAAATTCGGGTTCGGGTCGGATACAATCAAAATTCATATCCGAATCCATATCCGTTGGGTTTCTACTTTTGATATCCATATTCATATCCACCGGATATATCTGTTTCATTCGAATTCGGATTCGGATAAAATTTCGGGTATCCATACCCATTGACAACCCTAGGCGGAAGCGGTGGTGTCCCACCGTGACCCAGTCCATAGGCCTATTCGTTTGAACTGGCGATATAACCGGTAAGCCGGTGAACTAGCCCAATTTTCGTATCATCGTATCGAATGGCTCGATCGACTCAATTTAGATTTTTCGTTTGAGAAACTTTGTAAGATATATTCATTTATCTTCATTATTTATAATTTGCAAATTAATAATTTATGACACCACGTGGACATCACTGATTCGACCAACTAAACCGGTCACGTACTACAGCTAACCTTTTTGTACCAATATTTTAAATTTCACAATTAGTTACGAATCGAAAAAGATGTTGGGTCACTGATTCAACCGGTTGAATGTCACTATGAACTACCTCAACAATGACATTGTACACACTCACTATGCTTACTCTCGAACATTGTAACGACCCAGCCCACTAGCAACAATAACTCGTTGGGCCCAACCACAGCCCAAAATACTTAAGCCCAGTTATTATTACTAGTGTCTGAGTCAACCCTATTCCCATCCGATGTGGGACTATTGGGGTGTTACAGACTCCCCCCGTTAAGGTCCTGACGTCCTCGTCAGTCCAATCACACACAGCCCAAGATCACCAGGCTATGTGAGACTCGTCTCGCTAGCCCGTCATCCAGACCCTGGCTCAGCCAAGACTCGCCACACATGTCCAGCTGGTGAACCAGCTCTGATACCAAATGTAACGACCCAGCCCACTAGCAACAATAACTCGTTGGGCCCAACCACAGCCCAAAATGCTTAAGCCCAGTTATTATTACTAGTGTCTGAGTCAACCCTATTCCCATCCGATGTGGGACTATTGGGGTGTCACAAACATGTCGGATCGTTGGCACTAATCATTAATCCCAAAAGCTCGAGCTGTTAGAAATACGCAACCAATTCACTTAAAGCGTACAGAAACAGCGCCCACGGATCTCGATTGTGACTCGGCCCATCTGGTCTCACGCCACTTTGGACATGACTCGGCCCAACCCAGCCTCACGCCATTTCGAATATGACTCGGCCTACATGACCTCCCGCCATAGGATAGGATGCTGGTCCATTTAAGCCAACACAACACACCATAGAAATTATGATGAATTAATCATTTTGTTTAGGCCATTTTTTTTTTTTAATTTCAAATAAGTAAAAGATCTTTACCCTTTGAGGACTCAATGGGGCAACATTTAATTGTATAAGATCTACTCCCTTTCTAGTTGGTTATATAACTTATTTTTGTAGTCAACTTAAAGCTTAAAATTTTTGTCTAGTACCCAATACATGCTCCTTAAATTGAGGATATAATTCACAAACTCTTAAAACAATTCAATGGACCTACCAATTAAAGTTGATGATTAAATAAAACAAATTTTGGGTCCTTCTCAAGCATGAGAATGGACCAGGCTGGTATGAGCTCAAGCCAACATGTTGGGTCACATTTAGTTGTGAGACAGCTTTATCCTTTACAGCCTTAAAGAAGATCAATTTAGCCCTTTAAAATTGGGTTCTCACATACTATGTATTAGGTGGGAGGTGACAATTTTGGGATTGATTACTATCGCTGTATAGTGCAGATGGTAGGTATCCTCATTGCTGGCCCAGTGGGCAGAAGTTCAATTCGATTTGATTCTCAGCATACATATGTTTATTAAAAGGAGAGCGAGAGAGAAAATGAAACAAAAAATTAATGTCACTTAGTTCATCGATCCTCAGATGTAAATATTGATGGAATATTAACCTTACTGATCGTATCGTTAAGAACTTGATAGTTGGTGTATGATGTTCCAAGTTCGATGCCTAGTTACTTTACATTTCTAACTAAGTTCATTTCTAAGAAAAATATACGAAGCAAACAGTTTGTTATCTTTCTCTCTCGGCAAAAAAAAAAAAAAAAACTTTAAAGCTTTATAGAAATTATTTGAAATCATTTCCCTCCAGAGGTCTAATTAAACATTATGCTTCTAAAAGTTTGATTTAGAGAGAGAACAACTGCGAAAAATGGAACAAAAAAATCATTTGTTTCATCGATTCTCATAAAAAAACAATAGTCCAAGTTTTACTTATTGAATCAAAATTGCAAAGTCATGAAAAATTGCGATCGCCACCGCATACAATTAATGCAAATACTGTATGTTATCTTCTTTTATCTTAGCCTCAGTTAGAAGATTTTTTTTTTCTATAATTAGGGGAAAAATAAAAAGTTATTGCAATTAGTAGATTAATTAATAAAATCTAAGCTTTGTGTGCCAAAACCACAGTCATTAAGTCCTAATATTCTCCTCTTTTCAAATTAAGGAGTTATGAATGATGAGATGAAGCATTAATGCAAGCCACTATGCAATTCCAAGTCCATTAAATAGAGGAATATTGAGAAAAATCACTACAAATTGAGGTTAATACCTCATAGAAAAGCAAAATGAAGTTGCTACTTTTTCTCTTCTTTTTCTTTTTCCTTTTCTTCTTCATCATCATCATCTTCTTCGCCTTCTTCGGACAATACCATTTTGCTAAGAGGACTAGGACCAAGTTTTTTCCTTCTCATAACATTCCTCTTCCTAATAAACTCAATTTGGTTCCTCCTAATTCTCAATTGCATCATTGCCTCTTCTTCCACCACAAACCTCCTCATTAGTATATCATCCCTCAACGATTTCCCGCGAAAGATTCTCCGGTTTTCCACCGAACTTCTCGTGCTCGTACTCAGGACTGATCTCTCTGTGGGCGCCACGAAGGATTTCGACCTCGGATAACTGTAACTTCTTCGAGGGGGGACGTCGGCATGGAAAACCTCATTGTAGGAGGAGATTGGGGCACATAGACACACGCGAGTGAACGATGACGCCACCTTTAGGGAAGTGCACTTCCTCAGCTTCGGTTTTTCACAGTTCGGTGCGATTCCGTTAGTAGAAGATCTTATGGGAGACTTGGTTTGTGGCTTCCATAGGATTAATATGACCTCCATCGCTCTTCGATACCACGACTTTCTAAGGAAGAACAAGAAAGAATAGAACATAGGGATCAATGAGCCTAATGAGCATAACATACATGTAGTAGTACAATTTTTCAAAAGGAAATGTTAACAGTAGGATATATGTGACCAAGTTCATGACACTAGTCATGTCCATATATAAGCAATTATATGTGACCAACAATTGAAAGAGAGAAAATATTGGAGAGAGAGAGAGAGAGAGAGAGAGAGAGAGAGAGAGAGAGAGATTTACTTACCTTGTTTGTGGGTTCTTGGGCTCTTGCATTAACAAGGAATGGAGAAACATGTGGGGAGATAAGAGGAAGTGAGTTAGTGGAGTTTCTCTATTGAGTTAGCTAGAGTGGTGTGGATTGAGCTAGAGAGTTAGTTTGTTAAGAGATTCTAGAGTGGCATTTTGGACTTTTCCTTGATCACTATACCTTTCATTCTTTTCTTTATTGTAGCATGCTTTTGCTTTGATAGGATTCCTTACAAGGAGAGAGAGAGAGAGAGAGAGAGAGAGAGAGAGAGAGAGATTTGAACACTAATTTGAATTTGAGTGAGAAAAGTAGAAAAGCACAAGAGAGCTAGGTACCTCCTAAAATGTACATAAAATAATAACTATTGAAGCCTCACTATATGTTTATGTTACATCACCAAATTTTATATGGATCTAAGTAATCAAGTTACCCATTCGTCGATCGTGTCGATCTAACCGCAAACACTTGGTATCATTTCATTATTAGCATGAATTTGCCTAACTAATTCTAATGCATTAGAAGTCCCTGAACACAATTACTAGTAACATAATTCTTGATAAGAAAAAAAAAAAGCACAAATAAGAAACAAAGGGTGCAAGAGAGAGAGAGAGAGAGAGAGAGAGAGAGAGAGAAAAGAGAGGCAAAAGTAGGCATAGTGGTCTCCACAATTGNCCCGTTTGCCAGGCTGTGTATTTATTCCAAAAAATTTTCTTTTTCTTTTGGCTAAGGTTTTCGGGTATCAAATACACTGTTTGGGAACAAAGAGGGAAAACAATGGCTTATTCCCGTCGTTCCCGAACCAAACGCTTATATATTTTTTTATTTTATATTATGACCGAAGAGCATATATTTTAACTAACTTATTATAACATAAACAACTTAATATTATTTATTAAAAATAAAAAAATATTTAATCTTATTTTTGTTACAGCATCTAACGTAATCTCAAGACCTTAAAGTTCAATTGATACTAAGGTTCATCAAATGCTGGTAGACAAAATAAAATTCGGACAAAAGAATGTAAGGATACATTTTTTTATATATTTTTTATCAAACCGTGTAAATATATCGCAATCAACTCACTACCAATATAAGCAAAATATATTATACATAAAAATAAATAAAATATTTTTATACTGTATTTTTTTGTACGTAACGCAAATTTTCCGTAATTTGAAATGGAGAGATACAGAGAGTATTTTTATACTGTTTGGTTCTAAAATAACAGTTTTTTTGAAAACTAGTATTGCGATTTTAAAAGTGCCTTATCTAAAACATACGCACTCGTAAAAATTAATTATTTCACATAAATTATTTTAAAAAATAGGCCAATTTGTATAAAAAATTATTAGTTTTGAGTTTTTGCTAAATTATGTCATCTTTTTGAATTTATAGATTCAGATCAAAATTTTAAAAAACTGGTCAAAATACTCTTATTTTTTTCTCTTTTTTTTCTCGTTCTTTTTTTTTTTCTCCTTTCCGAAAAGGATGGCGAAGGTGAAGGCGGAGACGGAGGCGGCCTGCCTCATCTTTACTTTACACGTTCTTGCCCCCGCTCTCGCCTGTGGACCCTTATCTCGCCTTTCTCACATCCGATCCTGCTTTTTTTAGTGTTTTCTTAAAAAACAAACAACTTCTTGGCACCTTAGCCCACTCCCAAACAAAAATACAGTGGTCCAAAAAAATGTGCGCAGGTCATGACCGCAACTCGACGTTCAAGCCAACTCAACCCGTAGCATCCAGATGGCAGCAACTAGTTTTTGTTGGGTGTAATGTCACATCAAACCACACCATACCCTTCAAAAACCAGGGAACAGTATTCTCTGCACCCGGTGTAGCAGTACATCCGTAGTCCGAGCTTTTTTTTTTTTTTTTTAAGTTGTCGACTGAACGAACTCCAAACATAGAAACAAAAATACCAACTCAAATTTTAACCAAACATGCTCCTCTACAAATATTATTGTCCAGTGTCTTTGGCTTCATTTAAGTCTCTTGTCATATTTCGCTCAAAAAATAATTCTATTATAAAGTTGGTCTCAATTCATTATGTTTCGAACTATAACAAATCACATATAAAGCGATTTCCAACATCTAAAGTCCTTTTTAGGAAGTTTTTTATTTTTTTTAATATTTTTTTATATACAATAGTGTAGAAATAGATAAATAGTGAATTATTCGTGAGTTCCAAATTAAGTCAAAATAATTTTCTATTATATTTATTGTATATAAATTATTATTCATCCTCATTAAAATTTATTTATAGCAAGTTATCAACTTCGTTCATCAGAATCTGAAGAAATCAGGCTGCAAATTTAAGATTTTAAAAATAAAATAAAATGCAATTTTGTGTATCATATCGAGATGTAAACTGTACACCAAGAGCAGGGAAAAGATGTCTGTTTCCAGCGGCTGCCGACACGGCGACACGTGGACGTCGCACATGCGATGCGAGTTTATGTGTAACTCCCTGCTATAATAAGTGTTACGTTAAAGAATATCTTCCTCGTATGATTTCATGTGAAGACAAATGTCCATGTTTTTATCATTTATTTATTTATTTATAGAATTAAATTACTATATTATTAACAGTAACATGCGCTTAGTGCTATTAAATTTTTAATTTTTGAATAAAAAAACATGCGATTAGAATGATAGCGATTCTCGATTAAAATGATAGATATAGAATTAAGTAGGTGGTTGATTAAATAGTATAATATTATGGATAAAATTGATTAAAAAGATAACGGCAGAAAACTCGATAGCACTAAATACTTGTATTATCGATAGTATAATAATCAAACTCCATATATAGAGAGAGAGAGAGAGAGAATTGAGCTATAATACTTTTGGAAGCACAACTCATTGGTGCTATTAGGTTTCTAACTCTTGGATCTACTCCTTATTACTAATAGCCTTTGGATCAAACACTATTCCACTTACCACCATCATTTCAACCCTACATCTCTACATCCAAGGGTTAAAAACTCAAAAGCACCAACCTATTAGTGCTTTTGGGAGTATTCTAACTCTACTCTCTCTCTCTCTCTCTCTATATATATAGCTAGTTTTGTATAAATATATATGTATAGTTTAATTATTTAGTATCTTTTGTTTGCAGTCTTAAACATAATCATATATTGGTAACTAAAATATTAAAATATGTAAAAGTTGATAATAATTATTACTAACAAACAAAAGAGTGAACTTCTTAAAAATTCACATTTAAAGTATCTAATTTCCTTTTTAAGTTTGATTTCCATAGCTTGTCTTTTTTAATAACTTTAAAAATTATTGTTTACATCAGTATTTTTGTCTTCTATTTTAATTTTCATAAATCATTTTAGTATGAACTTATTTATTAAATTTTAACAAAGAATTAATTTATTTAACTATTTAAAATAGGAGATAGCAAGGAGAGACATAAATGATGCACGCTGTAATTTTGTTCTGCAACTATATGACTTAGTAAAATAAGTATACATTTTATATACTTATTTATTATTTATTTTATTTTATTTCTATTCTTATCTTAAGTCTTAACATATGTGCGCGTGGAATGTTTTGTGTTTTACTCAGGAACCACGATTAATCCGTTTTAACAGATCAGTAACGCGCATCAAGTTTCGTGCTAATCACGAAAATGCCCCGTTTCTCGTGCGATTTGACTGCGGATTATGCTCTAATTAAAAAATCGCATCCGTAAAAGCTATAAATAAGAGGTGCGTGAAAGGGTTTTGTTCTCGACGTCTCTTGCTTCGAGGGTGCGGCTCCACCTCGCGGTTGGGAGAGAGAGAGAGAGAGAGAGAGCTTGGGGCTTTTTGCAGCGTTTCGCTGCGGATCTCTCTTCGAGTCCCCCCAAAGGTTGGATCTCTTTGCATCTTAATCTCTTTTTGTTTTCGCCGATCTGGTGGATTTAGAGTTAGGGTTTGAATCCGAATGTATATTTTTAGGTTCTGGTTTTCTTATTGTGGTGGGTTTCGATCTCTTTAACGTTTATTAGGGTTATGGTTCTGATCTGATGTATTTGTTTAGTTTTCAGATTCTGTGTAAGGTTTGGATTAGAGTGTTTGTTGGATTATTGGATCGATATCTTCACATCTCTGTATGCGATCTTCCTATGCCTCAATCTCGTTTTTTATCTGATGTGATGGATTTAGGCTTAGGGTTTTCATCTGAAGTACGTGTTTAGGTTTCGGTTACTGCATAGGGTTTGGATAGGGGTGATTGTTGGATTATGGTTATTTCACGTTGAATCCCTGTAAGATCGATATCTTTACATCTCTGTATGTGATTTTTCACATGTTAATTTCCTTTTTCTTCGATCTGATGGATTTAGTGTTAAAGTATATGTTAGGTTTTGGTTTGGAATAGGGTGTTTGTTGGATTATTAGTCCTTTCTGAATTCCCGCAGGTTCGATATGTTTTCATCTCTGCATGCCATCTTCTTACATATTAATCTCCCCTTTCATCTGATCTGATGCACTTAGCGTTAGGGGCTTGATGATGCATATGTTTAGGTTTTGGTATATTGTAGAGGGTTTGGATTAAAGTGTTTGTTTGATTTTTTTAGTTTTTTTTTTCTTTGATATAATTTATTTCTTAAGGTCATATTCTTATAGGCGGGCTTCTTTATTTTGGGCGCTGTGTAGGTTATAATTCAATTTTCTTTTCCTTGACAAAACTTTTTTTTGATTACTATTGTTTTTTATCTTGTTTATTACCGCTTCATCGTGTCTCTGTTACTTGCCCCTGATTAAAGACAGATTTGTTGCACGAGGTTTTATGCACTAGAATGTAAGACGATTTATTTGCATGAATTTTCTTTAATTTGTTTGTCTTTTTTCTTAATATTATTTAATTTGATTATGGTACAGTTAGTATCTTAATTTATAGTATATTGTTGAATTTTTGTTTGTGTATTTTTATAATTTTAGTTTGTTGAATTCTGAGTTGCCTGTTGGATAAAATTTATTTCATTTATTCTAAGGCAGACTGTTCATGTTTTAATCTAATATTTTGCTAATATCTTCTTTGAGTCTGAGAACTGTGAAATTTTGAATTTTTACTATCTGGTTAATGTGTGGTACATGTTGAATTCTGAAACCTCTTTACTCTCTTTAGTATTTCATCATATTATACATTGTTGGATGACTGGCTTAATATTTGTTATAGAGTCAGTATATTCTTCACTGATATTTATATTAATGAATTGTTATTTCTTTTGGTCATTACTATCTTTTAACTCTCAATCATTATAATCACCCGGTAATTAATCCTAATATTCCCTGCGTTGTTTAAGTCAATGTATTTAAGACCATATGGACTGGAATTAGACTTGTTAGATCGCATATCTTAGTTGTGTTTGATGTGAAAGCGAAGGTGTATTTGATAAAAGAGATTAAGATGCATGCTGTCAATAATTGGATTGCCTTCATTTTGAGGATTAGGCTGTAATCAGCGCTGGATACAGTTTACTTGCTGTCATTATTGGCTTTTAACATATATTGTGTTGCTAAATAGTTTAGTTTCTCTGACACTCTCCCCAGCTATGCTATTTTCTTTAGCAGGTTTCTTCTGTTTTGAAAAATTGCTTTCTTACCATTTGCTCAAATTTTGTAAACATTTATTTATTGCTTAATATCTTGTGTATGGTTTGGATTTTTTTTTCTTATATATGCAGACAAATACAAGCTTTACTCGAAATGGCCGACGGCCACGAAACCGACAAGAACATTGAGATATGGAAGATCAAGAAACTAATCAAGGCACTCGAAGCTGCAAGAGGCAACGGAACAAGCATGATTTCTCTCATCATGCCGCCTCGCGATCAGATCTCACGTGTTGCTAAGATGCTGGGGGACGAATATGGGACAGCCTCGAACATCAAGAGCAGAGTCAACCGCCAATCTGTGCTGGGCGCCATCACCTCTGCTCAGCAAAGGCTGAAGCTCTACAACAAAGTCCCTCCCAATGGACTTGTCCTGTACACTGGGACCATTGTGACTGAAGACGGCAAAGAAAAGAAAGTCACAATCGATCTCGAGCCGTTCAAGCCCATCAATGCATCGCTATATCTTTGCGACAACAAATTCCACACGGAGGCTTTGAGCGAGCTTTTAGAATCGGATGACAAGTTTGGTTTCATAGTAATGGATGGGAATGGAACACTCTTTGGCACTTTAAGCGGCAACACCCGTGAAGTTCTTCACAAGTTCACTGTTGATCTTCCTAAGAAGCATGGAAGAGGAGGGCAATCGGCACTTCGGTTTGCTCGACTTCGGATGGAGAAGCGCCACAACTATGTGCGGAAAACTGCTGAACTAGCCACTCAGTTTTTCATTAACCCTGCTACAAGTCAACCGAATGTGGCTGGATTGATTCTCGCTGGCTCAGCTGACTTCAAAACCGAGCTAAGCCAGTCCGACATGTTTGATCCCCGCCTCCAAGCAAAAATCCTAAATGTGGTTGATGTCTCATATGGCGGTGAGAATGGCTTCAATCAAGCAATTGAATTATCATCTGAGATACTGTCAAACGTGAAATTCATACAAGAGAAGCGATTGATTGGAAAATACTTTGAGGAGATAAGCCAGGACACTGGGAAATACGTCTTTGGTGTGGACGACACCTTGAAGACACTCGAGATGGGAGCTGTAGAAACCCTAATTGTGTGGGAGAATCTGGACGTGAATCGATATGTGTTAAAGCATTCTGCCACTGGGGAGAATATTGTGAAGCATTTTACCAAAGAACAGGAAGCAGATCAGAACAACTTCAGGGATTCTGCTACAGGGGCCGAGCTCGAAGTGCAGGATAAAACTGCTTTACTGGAGTGGTTTGCTAACGAGTACAGGCAGTTCGGCTGCACTCTTGAGTTTGTGACCAACAAGTCACAAGAGGGATCTCAGTTCTGCAGGGGCTTTGGTGGCATTGGTGGCATCCTTCGCTATCAGCTTGATGTTAGGGCCTTCGACGAGCTGTCGGATGAGTACTATGATGATTCTGAATAGCAATCAATCAACCATTCACTGAACCCGGTCCGGGAGGAGCCTGAGCTGGCCCAGCCCCGGTCCGGACGCGCTCCTGAGGGGTCACGCACTTCCTCGGGGAAAAATTAATGGTTTGCTGCTTTTGACTGTTGCTATAGACCATGTGCTTATCTATCAGTTTTCCTTCTGCTAGCTAATGGGTGTTCATACTTTTGATTTCAGGAGCAGAAGGCCATAATGAAAGTGATTTCTACAGGATTGATTAATCTGCTGGAATGATGATGGCACTTCATCAAGGAAAAGATTTCTCAGCTATTCGGCATATGTTATGGTGGTTTAGTATTGCAGGGGATACAGAAAATTGGGCTATACATGTCCAAGTTATGTTTTCCTATCTGTGTGTTACTATGTTGTGTCTGCTATTGTGGTATGAGTTGGTGAGTCAACCAAGTCCTACTGTTTAAAGCTTGAAACACTCGTTTGGTCTGGTCGAGCCGTTTAATTAGCTATGAGTCATAATATTACTGTCCTGGTTGAGTTTCACTCTTTATGAAGACTCTGTCGTGAACTTTTAATAGTCTGAACAATACATAAAGTGTGCATGTGAATCAAAGTTGTGCTTTTAGAATGTTTAAGAGTCTGAACAATAAATAAAGTATGCATGTGAATCAAAGTTGTGCTTTTAGCATGGCAGGGAAGAAGGAGATTGCTTTCTAATGTCTATAAGGGCATGAATATTTGATTGATCGGAATCTTGAGGATCAGGCATTTGTGTTCTTCTTT
Organism: Ananas comosus; assembly: GCF_001540865.1. Classification (NCBI taxonomy): domain Eukaryota; kingdom Viridiplantae; phylum Streptophyta; class Magnoliopsida; order Poales; family Bromeliaceae; genus Ananas; species Ananas comosus. The sequence continues at coordinate 1,920,550 of NC_033624.1, forward strand.
TGACCAGCATTTTTTGCTTTGAATTAATTGTTGGTTAAGTGTATTTAGCTTCCGTGGTGTTTCCTGGTTGCAAATGTTATTTCCCTTTTGGTGAATGGTGGTTTTTGACTTTCAATTGGTGTGTTGTCACGACCGCTGAAATGTTTTGATGGCCTGTTTATTCCTCTTTTTTTTTTTTTTTTTTTTTTTTTTTTTTGATAGTTGACTGTGGATCTTCTAACATGCTCTTCTTGAATGTTTTTTTGAAAACTTAAGCTCTGAAAGGACTCGTGTGTGTTGTTTGAGTAGACTTGCCTGCTGCTGCTGCTCTGGGGTTTAAGAGTGAGTAAAACTTTGTGAATAGTAGCAGCAAGTTAAATTTTCATAACAAGGAAATGTTGAGGTAAAAGGGTATTTATAAGATCGTTGTACAGATATGGTTAGGATATCCTAAGAGCTATATTTTTGGTTAGGAAAATACATGCCGAACTCGTGAATTTAGGCGAGATAGAGCGGTCTTGTTATATTAACTATCTATTATTGATAATTTTGTGACCGATATAAAATATTTACTGTTTTAACAACATAGAAGAGCCTCAATTAGTTGTCTTTATTTTAGGATTTTTGTCGGGCTGTTAATTTGTGGTCGATTGATACAGCGGACTTTAATTTTCAGCGACGTTCCAAAATAAAAAAACTAATTTTAATAAAATTCTAAAAAGAAATTAAGAGACGTCTCTCGCACATTCTAATCCTTTCCAAACCCAGCTTTTAACACTGCTTTTCTTTTGCTAAAATGGTCCAATTGATTCGGGCCTGCCCAACTCATTCAATACCCAAATAACCCCCAAAAACAAGAAAGAAAAAAAAATCTCTGTCACTCCGCCCCTCGCATCCTTCTTCGCTCCCATCACTACTTCCACTGTGGTCTGCAGACTGCAGCAAGAGAAGAGACAGAGACAGAGAGAGAGAGAGAGATGGCGGGTGCGGAGAAGCCGACGGAGGTGAGCAGGTGGAAGATGTTCGAGGGCTACAACCGGCGCTACAACCACTTCAGCCCTACCCTCGGCTGCTCCATGACCTTCTCCATCTTCTTTCCCCCCTCCTCCTCCCCCTCCCCAACCCACAAATTCCCCGTACGATCCCCCCCATCCTCCTCCTCCTCCTCCTCCTCCTCCTCCTCCTTCCCTGCATTCACATGCTCTAATTTTTTATTTTCTTTTCTTTTTAAGTCGAAATAGATCAAACACACATCTACATATATCGGCTGCCTGTAAAACTAGGGAAATTCATGATCTGACATCATGCCAAATTTTCTACCAATACATTAATGTCTAGATTTGGATTATCATCGTCGCTGGTATTATCTACAGGTACTCTACTGGCTATCTGGGCTCACTTGCACTGATGAAAATTTCATCGCCAAGTCCGGCGCCCAGCGCATGGCCTCCGCGAAGGGCATTGCTTTAGTTGCTCCCGATACTTCTCCGAGTAAGTTTTCCGCTAACGCTCGACTACCGTGTCGAGCTACGCCATTAGTTGCTTCGATAATGCAAAAAGTTTTGGCACCGTTATTTCGTTCCTCATATTGTTCATACACGATCATGTGATTTGTAATTTCGTTCATTTGATGCAGGAGGGCTTAACATTGAAGGAGAAGCAGATAGTTGGGATTTCGGTGTAGGTAAGAGTTGACACTGTAACGCGCTTTATCGATTTGATGCGCATAAGATTTTTATTTTTTTTCCTGATCAATTACTTGATTCTTTGTGATTAGCCGACGCATCTTCTTGCGACAATTGCGTGACTATAGACCAGTATACTTTGCTTGCCTCATTATGTGAATTAGGCTGCTTAATCTCTGTCTTTTTCTTTCCCTGTGCAAAGAGAATGCATTATAAAGAATTATTTGAGTTGATTTTCTATGCTGGCATATTATGTTTTGAGAAATACAAAAGAAGTATGTGCAACCTTGTACCCTACTAATTTATCTTATGACAAATTAACTCTGCACAAACCTCACCTCAAAAAAAATGAGGTTTATGGAGAGGCATGAAACTCAAAAAAAAATTTTTGGGGGGGGGTTTGAATCTACTTCTTGGAATTTTAGGGAAAACAAACTACACAAATGAATTCAAGTTGGCAATATGCGCATCATCGATAGAAACAAGTGCATCATCTCTCCTTTTTTTTTTTTTTTTTGTTTTTCCTAGTGGTGGATTGTGTGTATGTTACTTGTATACTGTGTATAAAAAGTTCTCAATCTTTAACTACTGTGCCTGCCTCTTTTTTGCTTGACTAGGTGCTGGGTTTTACTTGAATGCCATGAACGAGAAGTGGAAAAACTGGCGCATGTACGACTATGTTGTCAACGAGTTGCCAAAAATTTTGGACGAGAATTTCGAACAGCTTGACACATCACGTGCATCCATTTCTGGGCATTCAATGGGTGGACATGGAGCGCTGACGATCTACTTGAAAAACCCTGAGAAGTACAAGGTATCTCGTCGAGTTCATCTTTTGTTGAAAAATCCACAGTTAGATTGAGAAATCACCTGAGCAGTGGTTTGTTCTTGCCATATTGTACAGTCGGTGTCTGCTTTTGCTCCAGTCGCCAATCCGATAAACTGTCCTTGGGGTCAGAAGGCGTTCTCAAACTACTTGGGCAGCAGTAAGTCTGACTGGGAGGTAAACTTCTCATGTTATTTTAAGTTCTTTAGGAAACTTTCCTGCAGTTCCTTTTGTCTCCCACTGCCAGGTTTTATTGTTATATATAAAATTATAAATTTTCTTTGTAATGCAGGAGTATGATGCCACTTGCTTGATTAAAAAGTTCAACAACACAATTTCTACTCCAATTCTTATCGATCAGGTAACTACGGCATTATCTGGACAGTATATTTGGATGGTATTTCTCTTGAGCTTGAGCCTCATAGTATTCTCATAGTAGTTATTCCGCTTCTATTTGATCCTGCTTCGAAGTATTAGGTACTTCAAATATGAATCTCTTTTGGTGCTCTTGGAGTCGGTGAGCTTTTACAATTCATAACAACTAAAAGATACGGTTCTTGGAGATTGACTAATTGGACTGCTGCAATTTTCTGAGACTGACAACTCTTGGCAAAAGATAATTGATAATTAGTATAATGATTGAAGATAATTATCAGAAAATTACTTTTGTCGTGTTTTGTCGACCAGGGAAAAACGTAAGTTATGATTTGGTTGGTTCTGAACTTCTGGTTAGCTTAAAAAGATGGGTAGACCATTTTGCCTAAATTTGACTCCGTTCCAAGCTCGTAATTTGTTTTTGATTTGGTTGGTTCTAAACTTCTGGTTGGCTTAAAAAGATTGCTAGACCGTTTTGTTTAAATTTGGCTCCGTCCAAGCTCGTTAATTTATTTTTTTTGTCCTAAACCCTTATAGTACGCAAAGACGTAAATTTCAAACACGATTGCTTGAATGCCTGTAGTTTGCTTTCCAGAAAACTTCTGGATAATAGCTTCATAGTATCGAATTATTCTTATAAACTTTGTGCGTGTCTGAAATATAACTAAACTAATTCTCAACGGCGATTACAAATATGATGCTATTTTGGGCAGGGAGATGACGACAAGTTCCTGAAAGATCAGCTGCTACCACGCAACTTCGAGGAGGCTTGCAAAAGTGTGAACGCTCCGTTAATTCTGCGTATGCAACCTGGTTACGACCACTCCTACTTTTTCATCGCTACTTTCATCGATGATCACATTGCCCATCATGCTCAAGCTCTCAAGGGTTGACGGCTACGAAATCATACCTTGATCTGCAGTACATCGTTTCGAAGAGCTTATGATGCAATTATGCTGGATTTATCGTGTCCTTCTTGCTAAATATGACATCAGTTTTTCCTTAGTCTATGTCAGAGACTATGCTTGTCGAAAGTTTGTCGAATTTGTGTCTGCATTATGCCATATCTAATGATGCTTCTTGGAGCTTTTGGAGGAATAAAATGGGGAGTCAGGCTTTAAATTCATTCTCTTGCTAAAATTTCCAGTATCTGATGCAGAGGGGCTCGCTTTTGTGGAGAGAGCTCCCCCAAATGAGGAGTGCAGGTGCGAGTTGCTAGATCACACTTTGATTCGAAATTTGTATAAATTATTGTGGTCGCCGTGTTTGGTTGCACTTAAAAAGGCCTGCAACAGGCTTAGGAGAAATTGCTTGGCAAAAACATATGGAACTTGTTAAGACTATGACCTATTTCGCTATTCAAACTTTTAAAATTTGGATTTTACTCTCTGGTCTTTCAATATATTTGATTTCAATCATTCAACAGTACTTTGACTTTCAAAGTTTAATGCGTCTTTTATCTTTATGAATTTAGCTGATATATTTTATGTACTTTTGTAAGTGTAAATTTATTAAAGTATTAGCTTAAATTTTAATGCTAAAGTGCTGTTGACTGATTTGAATTAAACAAATTGAAAAATTAAATAGTGAAATTAAAATTTTGAAATGTTGCGTAGCCAAATTAAAATGCTCCATAGTTCATGTTAAGTCATGTTCTTTTTTACCTAATAGTTCTTACTAAAAAAGTTCTTTTATATTTAAGGAAAATTAAAACCAAATTTGTATTTAAATACACTAACCATTCCAAAATTTTAGGCCTATTTAAAATAATGGTAAATGCAAGGATTAGAACCGACACAATTTGAGGTAGAAGATAATCGAGAGCGAAAGGTTATTTTGCGCAATTAAGCCAAAATGGTGGAGAAAAAAATCAAGCACAAAAATCTTTGCTTGTGCATTGTGTTTGTTTCTTGAATTGAAGTAATGCTATAAGTCTCTGAAAAAGATATTCAATATTTTCCCATACATGATGTGCATGATTGTGATTGTTTTATGACAGTATCTTGCAGCGAGCCAAAGCAATGCTATATGTACATCCTATACTAACATCTTTTGCAGCGAGCCAAAGCAATGCTATATGTACATCCTATATAAAATAGACGTGAAATTTACATCCTAGTTTTTTGTGGTTAACATTTATCCATTTATCTTATCAAAATTTTTCACAAAAATTTTAAATAAATTTTATAAATTCTTGGATTATAGGGTATAAAGATGTACACCCTTTGTAGATATATATGTATGGGGTATACAAACAATATTTTTCTATGGCAGTATATAAATTGACTAGCAAAGGTGTACCTGCTTGCTGTAGAGTTGGGCCTGCCCTCTACAGCATTAATTGGCCTTTCTAAGAAAAGACAATAAATTATATGCTTGGAACAGTAGCAGTGTTTTGAAAAGTTTTCACCACATTGTAATTTAGAGTTTTTTTTTAGATAAACTTCAAATTAGCACCCGGGGTTTAGCTTATTTATTTTCTTGTCACCCCATAATTCAAAATTTTCACTTTGCTTCTCTGTGATTTAGATCATTTCTATTTTACCACTCTATGGTAAAAAAAAAAGCATTTTACACTCCACGTGGTTTACTATATATATATACTTTACTATTCCGTGATTATTTAAAAATATTTATTTAGATAATTCTTTTGATAAAATAAAAAGCAAACTATGAAAAAGGTAAAGTAAAATTTTTTACCTAGATAGTAATAAGGTAAAAATAAGCTAAACCATATGGTGATAATTTGAAATTGAAATTTATTTTTGTTCTTTATTAAATTTACAACTAACATCATTCAAAATTTAAAAAGGAAATGATGGTATAATGGGACCCCCACATGTCAAGAAAAAAGAATTCCCACATACAACGGCTCTAAATTACATTTTTTAATTAACACATAATTAAATTTAAATCAAATTTAAAGTTTAATTTAATCCTCCCCTTCCCTTCTCTCCTCCTCCNAAAAAAAAAAAAAAAAAAAAAAAAAAACCCTTCTCCGAACCTGTAAACGGAAAATACTACTACGATTCCGCACCCAACAACGCGGCGCACGTTGGCACCCTTCCCCTCGCTTTCCCTCCTAATCACCACATCCCCCCCCCCCCTTCTTATCATCGTCTCCTCCCTATACCCCTTCGCACGCTCGAACCATGCCTTTGTTCCCCTCCGCTCCTCCCCACTCTCGCTCTCAACCAAACCCTAGCGCCCCGCACGTGCCCCTCGCACGTGCCCAACCCCCTCTTCGTCCTCCTCATCCTCCTCGTCGACGCGTATACCCCCTCCTTTTCCCCTTTATACTCTCCCCCGAGCCCGTCTCTAGGGCTCCACTCTTGGCCCCGAAACCCTAGCAGCGGAACGGCCTCTCCTACTCCAATCTCTTCAACCTCGATGTGAGTTCGCCTCCCGACCCGATTCCGCGTGCGCTTTTGTGGATTTTGTTGGCGTTTTTGGCTCCAAGATCGCTTCTTTTTCCCCCCTTTTCTTATGTTTTTGTGATTAGTCGTTCTTCTGGGATGGAGAGGGAAAGGGATTTTTGGTTTTTGGTCGGCTTGGTTTCTGATTAGGGCTTCGGTTGCAGCTTGTTTTGTTGATTTTGGTTTTTCTTGATTAGAGTTATTCTGGTGCGATCGTGATATCAGTTTGGTGTTTCTTTTCTTTGATTTTATTGAATTTTTAGCTTTGTACTCTTTCTTTGCTGCAGTTATCTATTTGTATGTTTATTTTGTGAAGCATATTTGCTGTTGTATTCGGTGGTGGCTAAGTAATGGTTTTAGTTCCAATGCAGCTTGCGTTACTGTGATACTTGATATTTTTGGTCATTATTATGTGGTAAAGTCTCTGTAGTGATGCTTCTTTTGATTGTATCCTGTAGTTAACAATTTCATAGGAGTCAATTAAGACGCTTTATCTGATTTCTTGGAGTTTTTTTTTTCCTTACATTTTTGTTAACTGTTGTTGGCGTTCCTTGTTTTGCATGTAGTCCCTGGTGAATTTTCAAGTCCCTCAACCAGAAGATGATTATAATAACTACGACAATGGTAGTCAAGATGAGAGCAGAAGTACCCTAGGTAGGCCATTGTGTAATCTGTTTTTAAGTTCAAGTTCTAAACTCTTTTTATATGTTATTTTTCGGTTTAATCCGTAGTTGGTTATTTCTTTGTATGTAGTCTGAAGCGAAAAAAAGTGGTGGTGCTTTAAAGGAAGAAAATTTGATTATATACATCAATTCATTTTCTTGTAAGTGCTTATTTTGATAGTTTATTTGGGGTTTGGCCTTTCAGGTCATGGATTGGACCGTTCTAATGGGGCTATTGATGGGTCTAAGCGGCGGAAGAAGCATGCAGCTGAGCCCTCCTCTACGAGGAGAGATTTCGACAGTAACGATGAAGATGATGAAGACTATGATAATCGAATAACTGAAGAGCACTACCGATCGATGCTTAGCGATCACGTTCAGAAGTACAGAAGGGTCCGGTTTAGGGAGTCTGCATCAAACTCGGGTTCAATCCGCATGGCGGTCCCATACCCTAAACGAAGTAATGGTGCGAAGGCAACGAGGCTCAGAAACGAGCCTTTCATTTCTGCGAAGGAGAGATCACTACGTGAGATGGAAGCCTCAGAAGACTATAATGAACGTGAATTTGATGCGGAGTACTATGGTATTAGTAGGTTTGCTTCGACCCTTGATAATGCTTACTTGGATATTGGGGAGGGAATTTCATATCGGATCCCTCCAACTTATGATAAGATTGCTGCTTCCCTCAAGTTGCCAAGCTTTTCTGATATTCGTGTGGAGGAATACTATTTAAAGGGCACTTTAGACTTGCGGACTCTGGCGGAGATTATCACTTCTGATCGAAGGTCTGAGGCTCAGAATCGTGGTGGTTTATGTGAACCTCAGCCCCAGTATGAATCACTTCAGGCCAGGTTGAAGGGTCTTTCAAATCAGAAGTTCGCTCTGCAAATTTGTGATGTTGGTTTGGATCCCTTTTCGATTCCTGAGGGTGCAGCTGGGAGGATAAGGAGGTCAATTATTTCTGAAAATGGTACATTGCAGGTCTATTATGTTAAAGTCTTGGAAAAGGGAGACACATATGAGGTCAGTATTAGTGAATGGTGTGTGTGGATCTTTTTCATTACCAATCCTCCTGTTTCTTATCATCTTTTAATTTTGTTTTCAGATCATAGAGCGCAGCTTGCCAAAGAAACAAATAGCAAAAAAGGACCCTGCAGTGATTGAGAAAGAGGAGATGGAGAAGATTGGAAAAGTTTGGATTAATATTGTGAGAAAGGATATTCCGAGACATCACAGGATATTTACCAATTTTCATAGGAAACAGCTAGCAGATGCGAAGAGGTGTTCAGAGACCTGTCAAAGAGAGGTGTGACATCAGTCCTTATGGTACACTGATTGAAATTTTTCTATTTTGAGTTTTGACAAATTCTGCTTACAAAATGCAGGTAAAACTGAAAGTTAGCAGATCACTTAAGTTGATGAGGAGTGCTGCAATACATACCAGAAAGCTAGCAAGAGACATGCTGATATTTTGGAAGAGAGTAGATAAGGAACAGGTATCCATCTCCTTCCTCAATTTATTCACACGCTTTTCCTGCAATTTGATATGGTAGTTTCATGTTCAATAGTTTTCTTATTTCTTTTCTGAATCACATTCAGATAATAATGTTGCTTTCCTTTTTTTAAAAAAATTTGAAGTTATTTTGCTTTTATGCTTAGGTACATATAATTTTCTTTTAACTGAAACCTACTGCTAAAGTGTCTACATGTGTTATGCAAATCCAATCTACTCTCTCTTCAATGATTCCTGGATGCTTGGACGTTAATCTCGTGGTCCTCGATGCTCAGCATTTACATTTAATTCATTTGTAGAGCATACACTGTCAATTTGAATAAGAAGAGTTTCGCGAGTAAAATGAAGAAGTCAAATGACTAATTACATTTGGTTCATGCATCAAGACTATAGTTGCTATCTGTTTTGTCGATCTGATTATTGATTTTATTTAAACTGCCTTTGTTGTATTTGTTTCCAGGCTGAACTCAGAAAGAAAGAAGAAAGGGATGCAGCTGAAGCTTTGAAACGTGAGGAAGAGCTTCGTGAAGCAAAGAGGCAGCAGCAGAGGCTCAACTTCCTGTTATCCCAAACTGAACTGTACAGTCATTTCATGCAGAACAAGCCGAATTTGCAATCTGCTGGAAATATAATTTTGGCTGATGGCAATTTAGTTGGATCAGAAGAAGGATCAGCCCTTGCAGATGTTGAACCTGATGAAGAAGAAGATCCTGAGGAAGCCGAACTAAAGCGGGAAGCTTTAAGAGCTGCACAACATGCCGTGTCTGTGCAAAAGAAGAAAACAGATGAATTTGATAGTGAATGCTTGAAGCTGCGACAAGCTGCTGAATCAGCTATGCCAGTGGATGATTCAGCAACTGCAGGACCTACTAACATTGACCTACTAAACCCGTAAGATTATTCAAAAAACCTATGCTCATTAATAATTGGCAAAATTTCATGTACTCTTTAAGTACATATACTTGTGCAGGTGCCCTCTTTAAAGTTGGAAACATCTTAAATATGATAAGTGCATAACCTTAAAAATATGATAAGTCTCCTGAAAATGCATTCGTAATTTTTATAAATCCTCTCCGATAGTGCATTTTTGAGTATTCATTATCTTTTAGGGGCATCTGGTGATATTCCAAATTTCTGTTTGGTTTACATGGTATTTTGATGCTTTTGAGGTCATGATCAAAATTTCATATAATAATTAGAGGAAGTTCATGGCGATTTTTTATTCTCTTGAAATTAAGCATGTTTTAATTTTGGTGTTTTTATACTTTTCAGTTCTACGATGCCTGTAACATCGTCTGTGCAGACGCCAGAGTTATTTAAAGGAAGATTAAAAGAATATCAATTGAAGGGATTGCAGTGGCTTGTTAATTGCTATGAACAGGTAAGTTTTGTAATGTGTTTGAGTTTCTTTTGGTTACTGTTCTATGCGTGCAGATTCTCCTTGGTTGTTTTTTTTTTAATCTGGAAAGCGGTTCTTCGGGGTGGGTGGGGGTTGCGGATGTTGTTGACATGCATTGGCAAGTGATTTAATTTGTGGGGGTACCCGGGTTGTAAATGGATTTGACTGTACATCACAAACTTAAGTCAGTTATCGCAAGCTAGTGGCTATCAGTAGGATTTGACAGTGCTGAAAACATCTTGGCTCTTCTTGTTACCTCACTATATAGAGAAATTGAATGCTTCTTTTGTAACTCTTGATTTCCATTTCTTTTTTCTTATTCTAATATTTGTGTCAATTAACAAATTGCAGGGTTTAAATGGTATCCTTGCGGATGAAATGGGACTTGGAAAGACTATCCAGGCTATGGCATTCTTGGCCCATTTGGCTGAGGTAGGTGATTTAACGTTGGTAAATTACTGCTGTACTTACGTACTAAATTCCTGATTCTCTCTTTGGGCTTTCATGTCTGACATGGTGGAGCCATTTTACTTGCTTTTTACTGCAAAGTCATGTCGACTTTTTGATGTTCTTCCTCCACTTTCGCTCGCTCTATATCATCTGTAATTTGATGCGGGCTGTAAAATTAGGGTCACCTTTTCTCTGATACAGCTTGGTATTTAAACTCACCAAAAATTTATTAATTTGTTTGATCTGTCTCCCTTAATTTGTTTTAATCAGGAGAAGAATATATGGGGGCCTTTTCTAGTGGTTGCTCCTGCATCTGTTCTGAACAACTGGGTAGATGAAATCAGTCGATTCTGCCCTGATCTGAAAGCACTTCCTTATTGGGGTGGACTTCAAGAAAGGACGATTCTCAGAAAAAATATCAATCCAAAGCGACTCTATAGAAGGTAAACTGTGAAAAGCTGCAACATATACGCTGTTTTAATGCATCTGCTTTTGTTTCAGGGTTTGACTTTTGACTTCTTCCCTCCATTTTCTTATGGAACGAATTTATTTTTATTGAATATCAGGGAGGCGGGATTCCACATACTTATTACCAGCTACCAGTTGCTTGTAACAGATGAAAAGTATTTAAGGCGTGTAAAATGGCAATATATGGTATTAGATGAAGCCCAAGCTATCAAAAGCTCAAACAGGTAACTGCTGCTATTCTTCTTCTAGTTTTTACTGGATACTATGGCGGAAGTTATCGTGTTGAAGTATGAATCTGGTCTACACTTGTGGGTTGCTTGAATGGTATACTGCTATATGGAATTTATTTCCAAGTTTCTAATTACTCACATGTTCAGTTTCCACAGTTTCTCAGTACTAATACATTGTGCTGAAGTCTGAAAATTTCCAGTAACTACTTCCACTTCTTTCTTTTGCAGTATTCGATGGAAGACATTGCTCAGCTTTAATTGTAGGAATCGCTTGCTTCTAACTGGGACACCAATACAAAATAATATGGCAGAGTTATGGGCCCTTCTTCATTTCATCATGCCCACTTTATTTGACAGTCATGAACAGTTCAATGAGTGGTTTTCTAAGGGGTATTGCTTAAGAAACATTAAGCTTTTTCTTTGTCTTCATTTAGTTTCTTCAACTGATTGATTTTCTTTGTCTCTTGCTCGTATATTTTATTTGTTTTTGCTAGTATTGAAAGTCATGCAGAACATGGAGGCACATTGAATGAGCATCAGCTTAATAGACTGGTAAGTAAAATTGTCAAGTATGAGAATTTGCTTTTCTACTGAAGAACCTGTCGATCACTTCATTCTTCTGTTGAAGCTACATTTAACATTTTTAGGCAAATGCGGTCAAGAAAATAAATGCGAAGGTTGATGATGGAAGTAGTCATAACATGCTGTACATATGATCAAATATGTAGGCTGTCTCATATTTTTGTCACAGTTAGATATGAAATTAACTTGGAACCATACGAGAGTATGATTTCTTTATTTGGTGCACTGACTTATAATGTTTCCTGTTATTTTTGTCCTTAAACACCTTTTTTTTTTAATATTCTATTAATAAAGTGGGATAGAATTCTCTTCGCAGTTTATTATTTGCTCATAAATTTTTGTTTCTTTCCCCAAACAGCATGCTGTGTTAAAGCCCTTTATGTTACGGCGGGTCAAGAAAGATGTGATTTCGGAAATGACCGGGAAGACGGAGGTGATAGTGCACTGTAAATTAAGTTCTCGTCAGCAACTTTTGTATCAAGCTATAAAAAATAAGATATCACTTGCTGAGCTTCTTGATTCCAGTCGTGGCCGTTGGAGTGAGAAGAAGTTACTCAACTTGATGAATATTGTTATCCAGTTACGAAAGGTACTTTATTTATCCTGTGCTTCTCATGATTTTTTTTTTTTTACCATTCCTAGTTTTCAAGTGTATTATAGCCTTAATTCTCATAGTAAGAATAAATGGCTTGTCCTCAGTTTTTTTGTGTCACCGTGCTGCTTTTAGTAATTTCCTCCTTTCCAATTAATGGTAGGTGTGCAACCATCCAGAGTTATTTGAGCGCAATGAGGGTAGCACGTATTTTTACTTTGCAGATGTCCGATATCCTCCACTTCCTTCATTTGGGGAGCTAGAGGATGTATTTTATGCAGGGGAGTCTAATCCTATAACATATAAGGTGCTTTCTTATACTCGTGGATTTGTCTAATATTTTGGTATTTTCTCCCTAAGTGGATGTCTCTGTCCTCTATTTTCTCCATTTATTGAAATAGTATTACTTTTCTATTTTCAGGTACCAAAGCTGGTGCATCAAAAGGTCATCCGTAACACAGAATTGCCTTGTTCGGTTTCTGGCCGTGGACTCCAACGTGAATGTTTTGATAAACTTTTTAATATATTTTCAACCGACAACATTCATCAGTCGGCATTGGCTCAATCTGGGTCATTTGGTTTTACTCGTTTGATGAATTTATCCCCTGGGGAGGCTTCATTTTTGGCAAATAGTTCTTTGCTCGAGAAGTTATCATTTTCTGTGATGAGGTGGGATAGACAATTCATTGATGAGATTTTAGACATATTTTTGGAATCTGAAAGTGATGATTTTCTTCACCACAATAACCTAAACGGAGGGAAGGTTCGGGCTGTTGCACGAATGCTACTATTGCCAACAAAATTCGAGTCAAGCTTCTTCAGAGACAAGCTTGCGACTGGTCCGTGTGATGCACCATTCGAAGCATTAGTTAGTTCTCATCAGGATAGGTTCATAGCCAACACGAGGCTTCTGCGCGCGACCCATGCCTTCATTCCACGAGTTAGAGCTCCGCCGGTAAGCCATTTTCATTTCATTTTTCATTTCACTTCATTGCGTCTTTAATGCTTATAGCTTGTTTGTTTTGCTTCATGTGCTGTTCTTGTGCATTTTTCTCTAAACTATTTTGATGTTAATTTGGCAGGTAAATGCTCACTGTTCTGATAGGAGCTTTGCTTATCAAAGGGTTGAAGAACTACAGCATCCCTTTACTAAAAAACTGCTGCTTGGATTTTCTAGGACATCCAAGTTTAATGGTCCAAGAAAACCTGTTGGCATTCATCATTTCATACAAGAAGTGCACAGGGATTTGCCTATTCCCCAGCCCATTCTGGAACTGCCATATAAGATTTTCGGGTCTTCTCCGCCCATGCAAAGTTTTGATCTTGCTAGAATGCTTACTGTAAGTCCATGTCCTCTTCTTTTGGTTTATGTAGCCATTTTGGACAAACTCAACATAGAAGTCCATTTCTTCTTGGTGATAAAGGCGTTTTTTGCTAGTGTTTTAACGATTTAACTACTTAAGGAACTTGATTGGCTTTTAACCATGCAACCTGAAATAATAAAGCCCAATTTGCTTACATTAGTCTGCTAGTTCTATATATAAACCATAACTTTTTCCTGCACAGTAATTTATTGCCATTTTAAGCACTAGTTGTGGTTACTAATCTGCATTGTTCTTGGTGTAGGATTCTGGGAAGCTTCATACACTTGATATATTGCTGAAACGTCTTCGGGCTGAAAATCATCGGGTACTTCTGTTTGTGCAGATGACAAAAATGATGGATATCATTGAGGTATTTCTCATTCCTTATCTTAATGCCGGTGGTAGGCTTTAATGCTTACACCTCATGGCGTATGAAGTTAGCCGTCTCCAAATCTGAATTAATTAAGTGAAATATTATATACTGGCAACCAAGTTTTTCCTTTCTCCAATTACGTCAATCAAAGTTTGATCAGAGTATTCAGTTGAACAGTACCAAAATAGTGAGATATCTTCATGATATATTAGCAATCTAGTGAACTAATTAATCATTGATGATCTTTTTTTTTTTTCCCTTTTTTGGGTATAAATCAGTTATCGGGATTTTTACTTTGTTGGATTTATTTTATTTTCTATCTAGTCTGTCGCTTGCATTGGGAAACTAAAGCCTTTGACAACCTTGACATTGACCATAATACCATATATAGAGTAAAGCTTTTGAAATTTCTCTCTTCATTCTAGCTTTAACATAGTGTGGTACGTCATTCATCCATCTGTAAAATTACTTATTTTGTATCAACCAGACCCCGGTGAGCACTAATTGAAATCATAATGCAGGACTACATGAACTACAGGAAATACAAATACTTAAGGCTTGATGGATCATCGTCTATCATGTCTCGTCGTGACATGGTTAGAGACTTCCAGTGCCGGTAGGCATTCTCTATTTCTCTAATGTATATTTACATTAGGATCTTTGATAATTATAGATGGATCGCCCTGATGCTGTAGGTCTGAGGTTTGACTTTGTATTCTCTCCTGTGGCAGGAACGACATATTTGTGTTCGTGCTGAGCACCAGAGCAGGAGGACTTGGTATAAATTTAACAGCTGCTGACACAGTTATATTTTACGAAAGCGATTGGAATCCAACCTTGGATCTGCAGGCGATGGATAGAGCACATCGATTAGGTCAGACAAAAGAGGTTAGTAAAATCAGCATTAACTTGTATATGTTAATCACATGAATGCTCAAATTCTCCATTATCGAGGGCATTATGCATTGAAATTCTTGACCTATGTAATATCTACAAAAATATTTATTTCCTTCGATTGCTGATTTCCTGTTGTGATATGTGCATGCATGTGTACTTATTTGTCTAGTGCTATCGGCTATTTAAAGACATTACTGTGGCCAACTGATTGTATTGAAAAGAAAGGTCAGATATGCTGTGTTTTGTGCAAGAGAACAAACTGAAGATGTTACTGGGTTTTGATAACCTTGCTATGCTGTAAAAGTTGTTAATTAGACTCTGTATCTCATTGATGACTCTAAACACACATCAAATGCAAGTAATGGAGGAACCTGGAGAGAGTGGAAGTGCACAAATTTGATTTATCCGTCTGTCTTAGTTGGGAGAAGGTATTTAAATTTGAAGAATTATGGAACCATAACCCTACATCTATATGTAAGGAACTTTTGATAGGCTTATAACGGAGTTAGAGGATCTCCACCAAAAGATGCGTTTGGTCAATTCCAATAGCTAATTATTCAAATAACAGATCGTGGAATTGTCCTCTTAGTCCTATGTTTTGAATACATGGACAATAAAATAGCAGTCTTAATTACAGAAATATTTGAAAATCTCACTTAAAGAGTTCCCTTCAAAGGTATTGTCTTTCTTCAGATATCTAAAATTCGAGCATTCAACTTACTAAAATGTTCTTTACTGCTTTGCTGAACAATTTCAAGTGTGACTGTCTTGTCTGTCCCTATCTCTCTATGTATGCTTATGATTTTGTTTGTTCTGCTGTATAGGTCACTGTGTATAGATTAATCTGCAAAGAAACAGTTGAAGAAAAGATTCTGCAGAGGGCAAGCCAGAAAAACACTGTGCAACAGCTTGTCATGACAGGCGGGCATGTTCAGGGAGATCTCTTGAAACCAGAGGATGTTGTCTCTTTACTTCTCGATGATGCCCAATTGGAGCAAAATTTTAGGGAAGTTCCTTTGCAGGTGCGCTCTTTCTTTTATCTGTCTACTCTTTTGTACTGTTACTTGACGTTGTTCCAAACCTGTGAAGTCGTGAACAAAGCTTGGTTCATTCTGTTTTAATTGACTATTGCATTATTAGAGAAGCAATCTGCTTGGGAAGTGCTCTGTAGGATAAATATTTCTGCTAAGGTGGCACATTTCCGCTTCAGAAATGATCATTAGTATCTTTTGTTTTTTTGCCATTTTTTCTCCTCTTATTAGGCTAAGGACCGTCAGAAGAAAAAACGACCAGTGAAGGGCATAAGGGTTGATGAAGAAGGAGATGTGACATTTGAAGACGTCAATTCAGAGAGTGCAGACCAAGAGACCGGAGCCAACAAAAAGGTATTTGGAATGTCACTCTTTTTTATCTTTATGCAGTTTCTCATTTAATCTACAAGAAATATAGGTGGTAATAGTGCAAAGGTTTCCTTAAATTTTGCATTTCTAATCTCTCATTGGTTATACGGAGACATGATGCCTTCTATATGCGCGCCTTGGCAAAATGAAATTCAAAGGTTTCATTAAATTGGGCCTCTTGTTCTAACTTAAAGCTGATTCTTATTTTTCCATTCATTTACTTGTATTGAGAACCATGCACCTGAGAAACAGTTGAATACCAACAAAAAATAGTTAGGGAGAGATGTATACTTCAAGGAAATATTTATTCAATATTTATTCATATTAGAACTTTTTATCTATTTGGAAAAATGAAATTTAGGCAGTATAGAATACTTATCTGTGTCACATTTGATATTTGATACTAACAATCTCTTGCACAAAACAATCACCTTCATGCTATCTCTTGATTTAATGTTTTATAATGCGGCTCACTATGTGATATTCGTTTCAGAGAAAATCAAACTCCCAGAAGCAAGCTGCAAAGTCACGAAATTCTCAAAAAGCAGACAAGGATGCTGATCTTTCTATGGTGATTGATGAACCTAGCCCATTTGGATATGATGAGGATCAAATCACCCAACGAAGGCCGAAGAGACCCAAGAGGCCCACGAAGAGCATTAATGAGGACATTGAGCCTGCACTTGGTTCTGGTTCTACAACACCTGCTGTAGAACCAGCTGACGATTATTCATCTCCTCACGATTACGGCACCCCTGATCCTATGGCTGGGACTCAGCGAAGCATGAGAGCCTATGCTCATTCTCCAATGACATAGTATCTCACTATGGTGGCAAATCATAAACATAAAATAATATAACGGCCGTTTGTTAATGCATACGGACGACAGCGTGGGGTTTGGAAAAAACTAGATAACGAAACCCTGCCGCATCAGCATTATGGGCTTTGAAGAAGCTGGATGCTAAGCTGCATGGATGTTGGTGATGGAGAAAGCCATTAGCACCGTCTTGTGTGGTGGTCTGCGGACCTGCCAAGTAGCATAATCAATCAAAGAATATATACGGTTGATATGTTTCGAATTCATGTATGCTTGAATGGAAAGATCTCACATGTAATTTTAGCAATATTCTAACAATTTTTTTTTAACACTATAAGAGAAGGTTACTCTAGCTCTTCCTGTACTGGAGGCTATTGGTGTATTGGGATGGCGAAATGGCCGAGGCCTTTTCTGTAAATCAGCACTTCGCCGTGCTTATAGTATATTGGGAAAATCAGGAAGCTTAGCTAATGTAAAGGCGACTTTAGCTCTCTATGATTTTGATGTGCAGTTTTTCTCAGTAATAGCTGATGGTGACTAGAATGTTTTTTTACTCATTAATTCTAATTGATTAATGGAATAGGTACGGATAGTGTGATAGATGAGTGTGACCATCATGTACATCTAGCTTGCTCGGTACTTTTACGGTATGTATCGTATTGATCCTCTGTGGTTATTTATTACTTTCAGAGTTTGAGTTTGAATGATCATTGTAATTGCCTGTTTGAATTGAACATGGCGGAACTCTTTCTTCTTAATACGTTTGTCTGGTTGATCGCTTGCAGCTGAATCTTAGAATGCTAAGATGGAAGAATAGGCAACTTGATTCGAGATGTGCGTGCGTGCATACCAACTAGTATGGGGACGGATTTGTTAATTGTTTTGAGATGGTTGTAAACAGATGAGTCTCACGTGCGTTGCACATGGGAGGAAGCCACAAGTGAGTCAATTTCAAAATGTATGGATAGATCATAAGATATTGAAGTTAAGTAGCAGATTTTACAAATAGCCCATAGTCGATCACTCTAATTTTTGATTCTGCTTCGATCTACACGGAAGAAACAAAAAAGCGGAAAAAGAGCGAGCGTGCGCTCGAGGTGGCCTCCGCATCGCCATGAGATGTCTCAAACCCTTCTCGATCTACTCCGCTATTCTCCGCGCGATTCGTCTACCCCGCGTCGGTTCGCAACGCTCGCTCTCCTCCCCCCTTTTCCTATCCCCGCAGGTGATCTCTTTTTTTTTTCCCTTTTTTTTTTTTAACAAAAAAAAATTCTCTTGTTTCCATGTAATTTTTGATTCCTCTATTCGCCTTTTTTGTAGAATTTTATTTTTCGTAGGATTTGCTAAGATTCGTTTCCTTTCAACAGCAGCAATCTTAGCGAAATCGTTCGACAATTAGAAAAAATCCATTTTTTTTGCTGCAGCGGAAAGCAGAAACGCGATTTGAGCCTCAAAAGCACAGCTTCTCTATTTATGTTGAATGAAATAAAAAAAAAATGCTGTAGGGCATATATTTTACTTCAATCTTCTTTTTTTTTTTTTTCTTTTGCCCTTCATTGTAAATTTCAGCTTGCATAACTTTTGTAGTGCCTACATTAAATCTTTTCTCACTTTTTTTTTTTGTGTGTGTGTGTGTGTGGGTTAATTAGATTGGCAAAAGAGACGCTCTGTATTTATTCGGGACGAAGAGTCGTTACCTATCATCAACAGGTATCACATTACACTTTCATCTTTTGCTTCGAAGATCTATGGGCATGCTTATTTATGTTTTATCAGTTACTGTAATTTATTTTCATCCATCTTGGTGTCTATGGAGTGTATAACCTTCGATTTGCCTAGTATATTACAACACTTAAAAATCCAACATTTTAGGGAGCAGGAAAGAGAATCAGATACGAAAGCGGGACTCGGATTCCCATTGTTGCCTACTAGTAATTATTATTATTATTTTTTAATTAAATGGAGCATTTGACCGTAGTCGGTTGAGAAAACAATGTGCGGCTTATGAATATCAGAGCTATTCTGATAATATACCAACATTTTCTTTTCGCATGCTTCTTATATTTGCAGAGAGAGGTCCAAAAAAGTTGTTTGAAAATTTTATTATTGTGTGAATTTTAATTCAGTATTTGAAGTGTAATCTATCATTAATACAAGTCGGGGCTTGGCCAGTAAGATATCATATAATATTACCACATTCAGTTGTTTTTTTTTTTTGTTTGGGGGCGATGCAACTCACTAAGATACATATTTTTGCAGTTGAGACGCTATTAGAATACGAAAGAGATGAGCCGTTGGATGATGGGAAGGCGGTCAAGAAGGAGTCGACACTTAATCTCGCACTTTCTCAGCTTGCCGGTGATTTTGATAGAGAGTCCAATTTGACTTTGAACCGTTTCTTCTGTACCCGGCATACCTCGGTCATTTCCACGGGCTCTTTAAAACTCGATCTTGCTCTCGGCATTGGAGGATTACCGAGGGTAATAATGCTATACAATGGTTTTTTTTTTTTTTGCAATGCTTTTGCAGTACATTAAATTCATTTGTTTTCATATTGTGGGACTATTTTCTTTTCTGAACACCATACAGAGGTATGCACTAATATGTTTTATAGATTTATAAGTTGAACCAAAAACTGTTTTCTGAACTTGTGTTTTTAAGATCCAACCGAATTGAACTATTTGTACTTCCTAGACTGAACCTTTGAATGATACGCTACGTAGGATATGAATTTGTAAACAACTAACGCAATAATGAGGGTAAATGGTCTATTGGAGTACTGGTTACTTTCTTGGACAGAATTTCAAATTTCTTGCTTCTAACAATATATGTGCTTCTTTTCCCCCCTATTAACAGGTTGATTATTTTTGAACTAATTCTACCTTCTTCTAGCATTCGTAGTTTTCTTTTAGAGTTGGAATAATATATTTGTTGATTTATGGAAAATAAGTCCTCCCCATTTATTACTTGTGTTAAGCTCATATTTATAATTATAGTGTTTGCTATGTAGTGCAGGGGAGAATCGTTGAAATTTTTGGGAAAGAGGCATCTGGGAAGACAACACTGGCTCTTCATATTGTCAAGGAAGCTCAAAAAATTGGAGGTTTCTATTTCTTTGAGCTAATTCTCTTTCTACTATTGATAATTCCTGCCTTTTAACTTCGGCACTCTCATGGATGCTTGAGACCATAAACTGATAAGGATAATTATGCTCTTCAGTTCGAAGTATCGCATCAAGGAAGCTAAAGAATTGGTTGTTGTTGCACCTTAGTAACGTTTCATTCTGCTGCTTACGCACATAGGCAGGATTATCAACAAATGATATATGTCTAGGCACTGGTAATTAAAGTCACTCTTTAAACCGCCTGACTCATTAATATCAACTTCACAAAGGAAAAAAACTTGAAGTGGTTATGGCAAACAGTGAATGCTGAAAATATGAAGAAATGATCAGCATTACGACTTGTTGAGTCCTAATTTCCGTATAATTAATTAACAACTGTCCTCTTCATTTAGTTGGTAGGGAAACTTGCCTCCTGTGTGGCACAGACTACAAGCTGTAGTAGTACGTAGAACCGTGAAGTCATCCTAGATCCTGATATTCTCAATATAATGATTCTTGCAAGATGATGTTTTTTTGCAGTTGATAAATACTTGACATTAAAGGCTGAGATAAGATTGCTTAATTAGTTACCTCCTTGTTTGACTTTCGTTATATATGTACTTGATTACATAATTCTTGTCGAAACTAAACTTGTTTGAAAACAAGAAGCCCCTTCAAGTGAAAACAGCTTTTTAAAAGGAAGGGACTCTTCTCGCCTGGGCCACTGTCTGAATTCCTTAATTCTTTTAGCTAGAGGTGCTTTACAGATATTTTTGCGCTGAAATCATTTCATCTTGATTTCAGTAGAGCTTTCAGATGTCTGTCAACTTTTAATCGAAAAACTAATTCCATTTATTTCGTCCTTAAATTTGCATCTCATGCCTTGTTTTGGGTTTTACACCTCTTGTTCCTTTGATTGGTATCATACTTCACTTTTCAATAACAGTTTGAATTTTTTTTTTTGATATTTAATTTTTTTCTTGTTTTTGCAGGTTGTTGTGCTTATTTCGATGTAGAAAATGCATTGAATCCTTCATTTGCAGAATCCATAGGCATAAACACTGGAAATCTCCTTATTGCGCGTCCTGACTCTGCTGAAAATTCCTTAAGCATAGTGAACACTCTGGTTAATAGTGGATCAGTTGATGTCATTGTTGTTGACAGTGTATGTGTATCTTCTTCTTTTGTTTCCTAATATTTCTTTGTTATTTACTTATTAGTTCATTATTCTTCTGGATTTTTTTTTTTTTGGGTGCTATGCATTGGTTGTTGAAAGCTCCCATGACTTTAAGCACAATGTAATGCATGATGTTTTATGCCGGTACACGGGAAAATTGTATACCTTCATGAATAGATGCCTATTAGGTTGGTCTTTTTTTCCTCTGACATTGAAAAAGTAACAAGTTTTACTTTTGAAAGAATTGGAAAACAAGAAAAATGACTCTCAGAAAAAATTTTAAGCTTGTTTATGATGTAATGCTATTTTCTGGTTGATACATCTTTTTAGAGTTAGCCGATATTCTCTTATCATACATTTCTTAGATTGCTTTTCAAAATAATGCAGGTGGCAGCACTTGTTCCAAAATGTGAGCTTGATGGCATTATAGATCTGAATTCTGAGGATGTACAGTCGCGTTTGATGACTCAAGCACTTAGAAAAATTCATGATTCACTAAGCCGATCAAAAACCCTTGTCATTTTTGTGAATCAGGTAAAATATAAGGATTCTTCCGCACTTCATTATTTTCAATATTTCCAATTTTTTTTAGATCCTTAGTTAAGACTACTGTTAGGCAATTATGCTACTTGGTTGGGTATGCCAGAAAATGCCACTTTCTAACATTATACAAGTGCTTACTGAAATTCAGAAAAGGAGATTATTTACTCCTTTTCTCAGGAGATAGACTTTTATGAAAAGTACATTTTATTACAATGATCATTTATTCGTCGATGCCTCTGCAATGTATCTCAATTTATATCTTATATAACATGTATTAATATGTAGGTCAGAGCAAATTTAAGATCAAATCAAAGCGTCGGGGAGAAAAACGAAGTCGCTTGCGGGGGGAATGCTTTAAAGTTTTATGCAGCAATTCGAATGAGGATTTCAAGAAAGGGCTTGCTGCAGACTGAAGATAAGGTATCTGTTTTATTTTTTTTATTTTTTTCTTTTCCCGCTTATATTGATTTCTCTTCTGAATAAATTTTCTTATGGGCCTTTACATGTTTTGTCCTGACAATTTAAAATTAGTTTTTCTGGAAAGAATAGAAAAGTTGGTTTCCTATATAAACAAAAGAAAATAGGCTTGGCTAGGTGCGCAGCTCATTGGTTAAAGCTTCGGATGTCTGAACCAGTACTTATGCCAGCAGAACACATTTAACGCTACATATATGCATTTTCATGTTTTTCAAGTGATATTCTAGAAGATATTCTTGAAATCATCACTAATCCCAAAGTTTTGCTTTCAATCTTGTGATCATAGATAACTGGGGTCGGCATTTTGGTGCAAATTGTGAAAAACAAACTAGCTCCTTCGATGAAGAAAGCTACTTTAGATATCCAATTTGGGAAGGGGATTTGCCATGAAGCTGAGATTCTGGAGATGGCTTCTTTGCATGGAATTATATTGAGAGAGGGAGGTGGATACTGGATAAAAGGGTCGTTCTTCAAAGATCAAGCAGAGGCCGAACATTTCCTATCCGAGAATAGCACGGTAGCAGATGAGCTCGTCAATAACTTACGGAGTCAGTTGTTTGAGATGCCAGAATATGGAGCCTGAGACAGATCATAAACCGATTTTTTTATAGTAAGATTTGAATATTGCTTCGCTCTAAATCACGTTTGGATTTGCAAGAAGAGATCTCACAGTAGCAGCTGTGATTGTTCGCGAGTGCTATAACACTATACGATTATACAATTCTTTGCACGATCTAGTTTGTTCTTGTGAAGTAGAAGTTCCTCCCTGGCTCTCGACGGCATCCTTTTGCACTAGGAACTGATAGAGAAGGCCATGCTGATATTTTGCTATTGCGATATCTCTTCGTGAAGGTAATTTTTGTGTGTAATTCCTGCGTTGACGTGTATATCATTTTATGTACTCCATGATCAATGTAACAGTATGAATGTTCTGTTAATTCTCAAGCCATCGTAGGGTGGAGGTGGTGGTGGTGTTGTTAGTTTATTTTGTCTGTGTGTGTGTGTGTGTGTGTGTGTAACGCTGAATGTTTACAGCTTAATTATGATTTGACATTAATCACAGCATGTCAAGGCATTTATTCTTCTACATGTGGTTTTAGACCTTCCACATTGTGAGAATCGATTGCGTTTAATGAGGATGCTTTTGATATGTTGCGGTATTTAATTAGTGAAAGTGATATTAAAAATATTTTAGTAACCGTATGTAAAAACGATGTGTTTGATTAGGAAAGTAATACTAGAACTATTTATGTAACTGTATGTAAAGATGAGAGTGAAAAAAAATTATATACATACATATATAGAACTAGTCTGGAATACTATTAATAGCACCAAGCTATTAGTGCTATATTAGTTTTTTAGCTCTTGGATTGAGAAATGTGTGGTTAGGATGATGTGGGCTCTCTAGGGTTGAGTGAGCGGTTGGTTGAATAATATAATCTAACGGATAAAAATAATCAAAGGGTTAAATTTAACGGTGGAAAACTTGATAGCACCAAGCCCTTGGTGCTATCGATAGTATCCCAGCTGAACTCTACATATATAAAGCTATGCTCCTATAATATCTATAATATTGGGATTCTGTTATTGTAGTCTTATTTTCAATTTTAAAATATTCAAATCAACAATCCACATCGTTAAAATAGATTTAGGGTATTTAAAATTTTTTAGAAATAAAACTTTATATATTTTTTTGACATGGTTTGCTTTATGATCAAACCGTTTTAAAATTATCAAATTTCAATGGCCACTATAAGTAGTTTATAGTTTAACGGTGTAGAAAATTTTAAATTTATTCAAATTTTGATAAGAAATATTTTTAAATTATCTAGATCAAAATCAACATTCTTGATCTTGAATTTAAAAGTCCTATACTCAAATTTTAAAGATTATTTAATTTTTACCGTTCATTTTGATATGATTTACTTACAAAATCAACGATATTGAAAAAAATTAAAATTCTATTTTTAAAAACTTTATATACCCTAAATCATATTTTAACGGCGCGGATCACTGATTTCAACACCCTAAGATCGAAAATAAAACTATAATACCGAAGCACTCGTACTATAGATAGTATAATAGTCTTACTATAGAGTTGTGCTAAAATACTCTCAAAAACAACCAAAGAGTGGTGCTTTTGAGTTTTTAGCCATTGGATGGAGAGATGTAGGGTTGAGATGATGGTGGTAGGTGGTGGTAGGTGGAATAGTATTTGATCCAAAGGCTATTAGTAATCAAGAGTAAATCCAAGGGCTAAAAACTTAAAAGCACCAAGGGTTTGGTGTTTCTAAAATTATTCTAACTAAATTCCCTCACTATATATATATATATATATATATAGAGCTTATTACTTTAATAGAGTTCAAACCGGTCATTATGCAGAATTAAAATAAGCAATTGTTGACACTCTTATTATTGAAACTCCCCTTCCTTCCTTCCTTCCTTCCACTAATATGTTATAGTTAAGCAATTGGTATGGTGCAGAAAATTGATAGTTTTCAACACACATCTTATTTTATATGCCGGCACGGTTAGCACCGAACAGGTAAATTATCGGCATATATAAGCGGCATGTGTCACGAGTACAAGATCGTGCCGACTGAAATGACAATCCTTTGTTCCGAAGCAAAACATATGGGCTGTCCCATCATTTCTCTTAGACAAACACTTTTAATTAATTTGAAGACTAATGGCTTGTTCAAACACCCTTTTTTTTTTTTTACTTGACCTTGGTTCATGATGATCTATCACAATTTTAGCTACGAAACCTTCTTCCACGCAAGTAGTGGGTTTTAACGGACTTGTGCTGCATGCGTTTGATGTATACCTGTATCATGTATCACGCGTGGGTCGACGTACGTAAACTATAAGATGCATCAATTTCTTCGAAAATGTATAGGAACTACAAAGATCTAGTCAATATTAATTTACTTGCTGTCAATAACTCGGCAGCATCGTTTAATTGAGGTATCTATTTATTCTTTCTTTCTTTCTTTCTTTCTTTTTTCCACCAGTGTTCTAATAGCCTTGACCAATTAATTGCTCGTGCTAACGTAGATACCCATGTTGGAATATACTTAATGCTAAAGTAGATACCCATGTTGGAATATACTTAATGAGATCCCTGCGAATAATATGGATAACAATCTAATTAACCCGCACTGTATAATTTGTAAGAATTTATCCTGCTATATATAATGCCGTGTAATTAAGTAGATATTTAGAAGAAGCATTATGTTAAATACTCTCTTAATTAAGTACTAGTGTAGAGACCCGCGCTTTGCAGCGGATAAAAATCTTAATAGTAATTAATAATAATAAAATATTAAATATTCTCTTGTGTATCTTATTTGGTACATCTACCGAAAATATCTCACTGCAGGCGGCAGATATGAACCCGACGATGCCTTCTCCGGCGATGGTGATAGTGACGGCGACGACGATCTCTCCGACCGCGGCGGAAGAAGGAATTGGGTGCACATTAGTGAGAGAGAGAGGGAGTGAGGAAAGGAGACGATGGTGTATAGCTAAAGATGAGAAATAAAGAATTGATGAACAAATCGAAGATAAAGAATTGAAAGTTCGGTGGAAGGAGGAAAATGGGCCATGATGAATAATTAGAGATAGAGGTTAGAATCGTAGATAGTAGTAGGACCATTTAAATATATTAATTGAAAGTTTGGTAGTGGAACCATTTACATTAATTAAAAGTACAGTAGAGGGAAGGTAGTGGGACCATTTAAATACACTAATTGAAAGTTTGATTAATGAGACCGTTAAAATGTATATTAAAAATTTAGTGAATATGATGAATAATTGGACATAAAGAGATTAGGATCGTAAATAGTAGTAGGACCATTTAAATATACTAATTAAAAGTTTGGTAGTGGAACCATTTATATTAATTAAAAATATAGTGGAGGGAAGGTAGTGGGAAGTTTGGTTAATGGGACCATTAAAATGCATATTGAAAATTTAGTGATAGAAAGAAGAAGAGTTACATTAGTGAGGGTGAAGAAAAACTTGCCACGTGGCAACAAACATTGAGGATTCATATAGTTTAATAGATATTCTTTTTGCAGTACAAATAGAAGTATCGCGTTAGAGCTTTTGTACTGTTGGACCTTTTTTTTTTTTTTTTTTTACATTGTTGTAGTAGAAGAGTCGAACATTTTTATTTGTTAAATATTTTGGTGGTTGTTGAAGCCCAGCCAAACAAACATTACATAAGGGCATGTTTGGATATTAGAACAAGATATTAAGTAATAACTAGTGCACTATAAAAGTTTTCTTTATAGTTGCAATCTAAGGATTTGATTTTACTTTTTTTGCAAGGCCTTGATTTAGTTTAAATTTATTTGGATTAGTATATTTCACCCACCAGACACTTCATTTTATTCTGAAAAACTAAAATGACTTGAAAACAGGATAAAGCATGTCTTTTTAAGCATTTGATGGTCAGATTCTTCATCTACCGAATACTAAAATTTTTTTTAAGAAATAAAATAGTTGTGTTGAGCGCGATATTTATTTATACATTTGAGCAGGCCAGTAGCTGCATTGTATATGAATAGAATAATTTTGTAACATAAAGCAAACTTCATAGTTATCCGAACGTGTAGCGTGGTGCAATAGAAGGCAAACTAACTAGTTCAAACGTTGATTACTTAATTATCACATAGAAACAAATCTGTATGGAAAAAAAGCATTAATTATCACATAGAAACAAATCTGTTTAGAAAAAAACAACTAAAAGAGCACGAGAAATTGTATACGTATGAGGAAAATAATGGCCTTTTTAGGCGGATTAATTATAGGTAGGTCTTTGATTGCAATTTCCAAAGTGACCAGTAAGATCTAGTTGAGAATGACTCGCCGTGGTAGAAGGGGTACGTATAATTCCATTCAGGAAAAGAAAAAAGAAAAAAAGAGGGGGGGAGAATGGTAGTTGATGAATAGCACTTTATAGAGAATCATGCATCTCTATGGGGTGGAGAGATTGACCAAATGTAGGAGTATAGAGAGTATGAGAAACTCTATATAAAGGTGTTAGCATTTGTACATATATGTAAAGCACGTCTAATTTGTTAACTAAGTCCTAGTGAGATA
This sequence comes from Ananas comosus, assembly GCF_001540865.1. Lineage (NCBI taxonomy): Eukaryota > Viridiplantae > Streptophyta > Magnoliopsida > Poales > Bromeliaceae > Ananas > Ananas comosus. The sequence continues at coordinate 1,947,990 of NC_033624.1, forward strand.
TCAACTTACTAATTTTGTTAAGAGTGATCTCTCTCTATGGCAAAGCAAATTAGTGTTGAAGTTTCCAATATGGTTGCAGCTGCATTAATGTTGCTCCTTGGAGTTCTTGTGGCCAACCCAACAAGTCTCTCTCTCTCTCTCTCTCTCTCTCTCTCTCTCTCTTATGTGATTGTGGTAATATAATGTGTGTTTTGTGATTTGTGCACGTGCTTCGATGTTCATGGATCCTTGCATAAATGTGACCTTGACATGACACGTGCAATATGGGTCTGTTTTCCTTTGTTGAGCTTTCGAAAAATATATTATTTAAATAGAGTTATTTAAAAAAGTACGAATAGATGTTTAATAACTAATTCTTTTTAACTTTTCAGTCGTAAATAAAGAAGGGTAAATAAGTTGTGTGTATATATATATATATATACACAACTTATTTACCGTAGTTGTACCGGCTTGCTCATAGGGATGCAAACGGGGCGGATGCGGGGGTGGGAGAGTTTCCCCATCTCCCGCTCCATTTCTTATCTGGGCGGGGCGGATTCGGGGCGGGTTACTTTTCATTTTATTTTTGGCTCTCACTTACCGCTCCATTCGGGGCGGATCGGGGCGGGAGCAGATTTTTAACGGATCGGGGTAGATTGAAGGAAGAAAAGAGTCTCTCGCCTCCTGCTCCATTTACTTGGCGGATCGGGGCGGATTCGGGGCGGGTTATATTTTTCTATATTTTTTGTTCCCACTTACCACCCCATTCGGGGCGGATCGGGGCGGAGCTCCACCAACCCGGATCCATTTGCATCCCTACTTGCTCATGAGTTGTAATACTAGTCTATTTGAGAAAGTTTCTTGAAAAATGTGAAATTGTGTGATTGGCATGAAACTGCATGCGCAACTGCACATTCTAAACAGATCACTATAGTTGTGTGCCGTAAAAGCTACGTACAATACAGCGGCCAAACACCTGTATTGAATCTTATTTTAGCTTTTTGCTAAAGATTGAAATTTTTTTATTTGTTTGATACTTTGCTTAACAAGAATTAAATAGCACTAATTCATGAATTCTTTCTTTTTCGGCGTAGCATTAATGCTACGTATTATATACCAAATATATACTGCATTTACGGATTCATTTTATCTATTTTTTATGCTTAAAAACAAATTATAAACAGGGGTGCATTTCTGTGTAACATGTACGTGCGAGTCAATTTATACACCAATCCATGCATGTAGTAACAGGTCAAACTAAAACGACTGGGTTTAATTCATATAAACAAATTGATTAGCTTAATTATTTTTTTATTTAATTCAATCCCATATTTTGAACTTATTAAAAGTAAGAGAGTTCAGACAGTAAAAAATATGTCGAATATAAAATATAAAACATTATTAACTGATAGATTAAGTTTTATAATATACATATATATTTTTTCACAAATGAGCGAGGTGAATTATAGTTTGATATATAGCTTTTCGTTTCATATATTCGGTCCTATACTTGATGAATTTGTCACGGAATTCAACATGATTTTTTTTTTTTATTTAATCCTCGAGGATAAGAATAGGCTTTAAAATTTAATTATTCTCATATATTATGACCATGTGTACCAAGAACTTTGAACGATTTGACCTTCTATAAAGTCCAAATCCCATTATATATTGTACGGTAACCAAATGGTCCAATTTTTTTGAGAAAAACAACCAATTGAAAACTTACGCTCTGTAATTCCTTTTCAAATAGCGTAAATCCCTGTAAAAAAAAAAAAAAAAAAAAAAAACACTGACGCTATTGTTTATTCCCCAGGAAAATTTAGCACCAAACATTAATTGATACATGGACTATAAACAGAGAGGAAGTAAAACATTAGTAGTTTATACAATCATGTACGTATGCATATATATATATACATATATATAAAATGTATATACGTACTCGTCCGTATGTATGTATCAGATTCATAGTCCATGTTAGGCTGCACCATAAGCACTGAACATTTTACTTTGGAGCTTGTGAAAAATATTTCTTAATTTACATTAAGAAAATTTAATGCAGAGATTCTTATATTCTACTTATAATTAAGATATCACATGTTTAAGAGTTTAGTAGAATTTGAACTCAAAATATGTTCTACTTTAATACTACATTAAACAACATAAAACTGTCATTTCTCTATAAAAACTGAAGCTCTAAAAAAAAAAACAAAAAGAGAAGAAGGAATTCCAAAATCATGAAAACATATAACAAACTACTCCAATTAATTAATATCTTTTGCTCTTAGGAGGAAACAGATGAAATAATCTCCTGAACGATCTTTCCATTAAAAATTAAAAAAGAAAAAGAAAAAGAAAATCTTCTAAACAAGGGTTTAATTTTGCTCGTGATCATCAGCTGTGCAATCCATCGGCGTCTGCTACGGAATGAACGGAGACAACCTCCCCCAGCCGAGCTCCGTGGTGAGCCTGTACGAGTCCAACGGCATCGGCGCGATGAGGATCTACGCCCCCGACACCGCCACTCTGCAGGCCCTGGGGGGCTCCAACATCCAGCTCATCCTCGACGTCCCCAACGGCAGTCTCCAGTCCATCGCCTCCGATCCGTCCGCCGCCGCCGCCTGGGTCCAGTCCAACGTGCAGGCCTACACTTCCAGCGTCTCCTTCCGATACATCGCGGTCGGCAACGAGGTCATCCCCGGCGGCCAGGCGCAGTACGTTCTCCCCGCCATGCAGAACATCTACAACGCCTTATCGTCCGCCGGCCTCAGCGGCCAGATCAAAGTCTCCACAGCAGTCTCGCAAGGTGTTCTCGGAACATCGTATCCTCCGTCGAGCGGCGCGTTCTCTTCCGACGCTGCGTCGACCCTGGGGCCTATCGTGCAGTTCCTTGCGAGCAACGGAGCTCCGCTGCTCGTGAACGTGTACCCGTATTTCAGCTACGTGAGCAACCCGGGGAGCATCAGTCTCAGCTACGCGCTGTTCACGTCGCCGGGGACGGTGGTGCAGGACGGGCAGTATAACTACCAGAACCTCTTCGACGCGATCGTGGACGCGCTCTACGCGGCGCTGGAGGGGGTCGGGGGTTCGAACGTCGGTATCGTGGTATCGGAGAGCGGGTGGCCTTCGGGGGGCGGCCCCGCCGCAGCAACGGTCGGCAACGCGCAGACGTACAATCAGAATCTGATCAATCACGTCGGCAACGGGACGCCGAGGAAGCCCGGGCCGATCGAGACCTACATATTTGCGATGTTCAACGAGGATCTCAAGTCCCCGGGGATCGAGCAGAACTGGGGATTGTTTTACCCCAACCAACAGCCTGTATACTCGATCAACTTCAGTTAAATGGCCAAAAGTGACAGAGAAATAAGAGCTTCTCAATAATTCGAAAGATCTAGAAAAAAATAATAATAAATTTATTGGAGCCATTGATGCACCAATATTATGTATTCGGAAAATTCGTGTTATAATAAACCGGATGCTGGGCAATAAAATGTTAAACTGTTAAGTGATGAATTTTTGATATTACTGAAGTTGTCCGAAACATGTGAAAACGTACCAAACTTATTTGGACTATTTTAAATCGATTATTCAAAAAATTGATTTTATAGTTTAATCTTTTTATTTTATTTTATTTGAATCAGCTAACGATATTTTTTTTAAAAATTTAAATACGTTATTTATCTTTACAGATTTATTTAGTATGTTTCATACAATTCTCACAACTATAAATCGTTATGAAAAGTAATTACATTAAATTTTAAAGTAAAAGTAAAATACATAGCCAAGAGCTGCAAGGATGAACCGAGGATCATAGAAGTCCTTTGAAATTAGTGACCGTTGAATGATGTGAGCTTGCATATATTAACATAAAAGAGGCATAATTCCATCATATATATTTCGTACATGTAACGTGAGTTAATAATTAATTGAGCTGTGCTATTTGATTTTGATTTTTGAGGTGATTGTCACAGCTCAACAACCATTTAATTAAGCAATTAGTAGCTCCATTGGGTAAAGCAATGGACTTTGAAATGCTTGTATAAAATGCTGTGTAATTATGCAAATGAAGCAATTCTCTCTTCTTTCCTTTCCCTCCATCTCTTCTTTTCCATTAATGTGGTATATATGCTTCTAATTAAATCCCGGAGCTTAACACACGGTTCCACAGTTTCTCAAAGTTGAAACATAGCTTTTTCCACGCAAATAGTTGGTTTTAATGGATTTTTGTTGAAGTTATCTGAATCACGTGGCGGCTACGTATCCTATCGGATCGATGCATCTATTTCTTGAGAAAATGAAAGGCAACTGAATTGATCTTGTCAATGTTTGTTCCAACGAGTTAGCGACGTGGCTTTTATTTGCTAGCTTAAGTGACAATGATGGGTATGTATTGTTGATTAATTTATCTCCTCTTCCACTAGTTGTCTAAGAGTTCTTTGACAAATTGCTCGTACTAACGACGTAGATATCCATGTTCCGATCATTTTTATTCAACACGTACGCATGTGTTGGAAATTACAAAATTCTGATTTGTTTATGATTGTTATGCAAGAACTTGCCCTGCTTTAAGGTATAGATAGTCTTGTTGGATGAAGAACAATTTAACTAGTACTTTGTAATTAATTCTCGCTAAATATTCTATTCGTAGCATAAGCGGAAATAACAAATTAGAACTTATGTGTTTAGATCTCAAAAATCTCATTTTCAACTTTTCTTATTATAACTAATCGTTCCTAGTGCAAGTGGCAAAGAGCTCGGTGGTTGGTACTTGAGGTTTCAAGTTTGAATCTTTTTTTTTTTTTTTTTTGAAAGAGATAGGTAGCATGCTACCTGCTTTGTTTATTTTATTTTGAAAATAAACTTAGTTAGAAATGTGAAACATTAAATTTATCATGCTAACCTTCTCTCTCTGAAAAAAAAAAAAACTCTTCTTGTTGTAGAAACATTAACTTTATTGTTTGTCAAAATTTTTATTGATAGTGAGTTGTTGCTTAAAACAGCAGGTGAGATAAAAAGACAGTTTTTACAAATTGTCATTCTATGTGGATATAAAAGTTTTTGATGAAAAAGTTCAATAGCAATATATCATCCTATCAAACTATATTAATCTACCAAGATAGAGCATGGTGCAAAATGCATTATAATAAAAAATATACTGAGGAACAAAAAGAAGTTCAAATGGGTTAATTAATCTACCAGAATAGAGCATGGTGCAAAAAGCATTATAATAAAAAGGGAAAACTTCAAATACCCCCTTATGATTTTACACTTTCACACTTTAGTACCTTATGGTTTAAAATATATCAAGTTAGTCCCTGTGGTTTTGCATTTTCTCACTTTAGTACTTAGTGGTTTAAATTATATCAAGTTAGTACCCTATGGTTTTATTTTTCTTTTTTTATCATCCATTTTTATTATTTTTTTTTTGTTAAATCAGTGATAATTTAAAATTAAAGGGTACTAAAATGAATGTTCGATAAACCCAGGTAGGGTATTTGAAGTTTTTTGTATATAATTTAACGAAATATTAACGGAGGAAAAAAAAATAGTGACAAAGTTAAAACTAAAGAGTACTAAAATAAATATTCGATAAACCTAGTTAGGGTATCTGAAGTTTTTTATATATAATTTAACAAAATATTAATAGAGGAGCCGACGAAAAGAGAAAAATGAAATCACAGGGTACTAAATTGATACACTTTAAACTACAGGATACTAAAGTGAGAAAGTGCGAAACCACAAGGTACTAATTTGATACACTTTAAACCACATGGTAGTAAAGTGAAAAAGTGCAAAACTACAGGTGTGGTATTTGAAGCTTTTTCTAATAAAAAATATAGATACTGAGGAACAAAAAGAAGTTCAAATTGGTTATTAATAATAGAAGGAATTCCATATCAAGTGATTTTCAATTTTTTTTTCTCGCTATTTCTAAGGTTTTATTAAATTTTTTTAATCAAAATAAGAAAAAATTTATGCTCTACTAATTTCAACCAATGCGTTTTAAAATAGCATTATCTTTCGTCTTAAATTATAAACTTATTACTTATAATATAGACATTGATGAAAACAATTTTTTAGTGGTATGTTTGCACAAAAAAAAAAAAAAGTGTAGAGAATACAAAAAATTCAAAAGCACAGTGTAATGCAACGTAATTAAGCTTGCGAGGAAAATAGTGGCCATGGTAGATGGAAAAGTACCTGACAAAAATTTTATGGGCACCGTGCCCGGATGGGTACCACGTGTGCCCATCCGCACCCTCGAAAAAAAAAAAAAAAATGGTAGGCTCGGATTTTAGGAAGAGAGAGAAAGAGAGGGGGAAGGGAGGGTGCGGATGGGCGCCGCCACCGTGCCCAAACAATTTGTTTGGGCACGGTGCCTATAAAATTTTTGTCCAAAAATACCCGTTGTAGACGGATTAATAGACTAGATTAATTAGAGTTGGAGTATGCCTAACCTCGATAGATCGAGAAGAATGAGAATAGTCGTTGAATATATAGAACGCTAAATTGGGTGCAACAATTTCTAATGGGAGATTGACTAAATGCAGGAATGTAGAGAGCATGAAAAGCTCTATTTAAGCGCACTAGCTAGTACTTGTAGATGAGACCAACTCATTATTTTTGTTTAGGGTCTCTCTCTATGGCAAAGCAAATTAGTGTTGAAGTTTCCAATATGGTTGCAGCCGCATTGTTGCTCCTCGGAGTTCTTGTGGCCGCCCCAACAGGTCTCTTTCTCTCATACGCGTGAATTTTGATAATGTTTTGTGTATTTTCATGTTATCCGTTTCGTATATTTTTCAGAAACGAAGATACGCTATAAATGTAAAGTAACTAACTCTTCGCTCGTCATCAGCTGTGCAATCTATTGGCGTCTGCTACGGAACGAACGGAGACAACCTCCCCCAGCCGAGCTCCGTGGTGAGCCTGTACAAGTCCAACGGCATCGGCGCGATGAGGATCTACGCCCCCGACACCGCCACTCTGCAGGCCCTGGGGGGCTCCAACATCCAGCTCATCCTCGACGTCCCCAACACCAGTCTCCAGTCCATCGCCTCCGATCCGTCCGTGGCCACCTCCTGGGTCCAGACCAACGTGCAGGCCTACACTTCCAGCGTCTCCTTTAAGTACATCGCGGTCGGCAATGAAGTGATCCCCGGCGGCCAGGCGCAGTACGTTCTCCCCGCCATGCAGAACATCTACAACGCCTTATCGTCCGCCGGCCTCAGCGGCCAGATCAAAGTCTCCACGGCAGTCTCAACAGGTGTTCTCGGAACATCATATCCTCCGTCGAGCGGTGCGTTCTCTCCCGACGCTGCTTCGACCCTGGGGCCTATCGTGCAGTTCCTCGCGAGCAACGGGGCTCCTTTGCTAGCGAACGTGTACCCGTATAATGCTTACGTAGGCGGAGGCATCAGTCTCAGCTACGCGCTGTTCACGTCGCCGGGGACGGTGGTGCAGGACGGGCAGTACGCGTACCAGAACCTATTCGATGCGCAGGTCGACGCGCTCTACGCAGCACTGCAGGGGGTTGGGGCGTCGAGCGTCGATATCGTGGTGTCGGAGAGCGGGTGGCCTTCGGGGGGCGGCCCTGCCGCAGCCACGGTGGGCAACGCGCAGACGTACAATCAGAATCTGATCAACCACGTCGGCAACGGGACGCCGCGGAAGCCCGGGCCGATCGAGACCTACATATTTGAGATGTTCAACGAGGATCTCAAGTCCCCGGGGATCGAGCAGAACTGGGGATTGTTTTACCCCAACGAGCAGCCTGTGTACTCGATCAACTTCAGTTAAAACTGCCAAAAGAGGCAGAGAAATAAGAGCTGCTCAATAATTGGAAAGATCTAGAAATAAAATAAGTTTATTGGAGCAGTTGATATGCTTCCATGTAATCGAAAATTGATGTTATAATAAAGCGAATGCTGGAATATGATGGTTTATTATTTTTGTTTAACTGATGAATTCTTGATACTTCTGAAGCTATCTGAAATATTTATGGAAGTATATATATGTGACAAAATTTCTTCCAGTGCCTTTTACATTTTATATACAAGTTTAACTGAGAATTTAAGAAGATAATTATAGAATAGGAGGATTTAGATCAACACATTCCTGCTTTCCACCGAGTCTGAATCTGAACCTAGTCACTTGAATACAACTTTTGAAGTGTTTAATTACTTTTTCTAGACCAACAGGATATGTGAAATGGTGAGATAGAAATTTATGACATTGGATTTGAAAATTCAAAGCACTAGCTATTATAGAACTGAGTAACCCAGGAATGGTCGCTTATTGCTAGCTTGAAAATGTCAAATAATTAATCCAAACAATTCACTCAATTAATACTCAAGATTCCCATGCTATGCCAAATGAACTTTTTCTAACATCCCTTAATTTGGCAACACCTGCCCCTGATCTTAATTATCTGATCTAGATAAAGATTTTTCTCATTTGTTTTTTCCATCTATTCTTGTTGGAATTATTCAGGCCTCCAAAACTAGTCAAACTATTGGACATAGAATGACAATAGTAAATGAATCACAAGTTATGTTGAGTAAGAAAAGTAATTAGCTATATTAAATGGGCAATTTGATAGGTTCACGAAGTCTAATTAAGTGGGACTAAATTGAAACTTTAGTACAAGGTTAGGGACCTCCTATGTAATTTTGATCTTGTGTAGTTGTGTTTGGTGTTGTTCCCTTTTGGTTTGTTGGCCTACCCCCTTCTTTCTCTCTTTTTCTCCACTCTTCTTTCGTTTTTTGCCTGAGATTTTACTATCCCACTCTTGTTGCAAATTTTATTGATCTTAATAAATGAAGCAGATAATATGTATGTTAACTTTCTCTCTTAAAAAAAAAAAAATCTAACCTAGCTAACTAAATTGGTCTGTATCCCCACACTTCTGATAAAGTTAACGGTGATAAATAAATAACTATTCAGACTAAGAGCCTGAAGGTTGAATAGGAATTTGAACTGCCAAAGGTGTGAGTCTTGTATATACTATACAGTAACGCTAACCGGTAGAAATCTATATATTTATCCAGTTAACATGAATTGTAGCTAGTTAGGTTGCTGTTTTTTTTTTTTTTTTTTTTTTTTTTTTTTTTTTTTTTTTTTTTTTTTGAGAGAGAGAGAGAGAGAGAGAGATAGGTTGCACGCTATCCGCTTCGTTTATTTCATTTAGAAATAAACTTAGCTAGAAATGTGAATCAATTAGGATTCGAACTTGGGTCTCGGGTACGAACCACCAAGTTCTTTGCCACTTGCTCTAGGGCGACGGTCGGTTTAGGTTGCTGTTAGTCAACTTGATTGTTGAGATGATTATCACATCTCAACAACCAATTAATTATTTAATTAATAGATCAATTGGATAGAACAGAGATTGTGAAATTCAATAGTATAAAATGCTACGTGCAGAGACTAATTATGCAATGAAGCAATTCTCTCTTCTTTCCTTTCCCTCCATCTTCTTCTGTTCCATGTGTTTGTTCCAACGAGTTGGCGACGTGGCTTTTATTTTCTAGTTCAAGTGAGAATGATGGGTACGTATTTTTTTTCCTTTCTTCTTCCTCTAGTAGTCTAAGAGTCCTTGACAAATTACTCATACTAAACTAGATGTATTTTTTTTCCTTCCTTCTTCCTCTAGTAGTCTAAGAGTCCTTGACAAATTACTCATGCTAAACTAGATATCAAGTTTAGAATATGCTATTTTGCCCTGCTTTAAGGTGTACATGTTCTTGTTGCATGAGTAGTTTGAAATTCCCACAACATATTCTATATATCTATATCATAAGTAGAAGTAACAAATCGGGACTTACCGACCATTCCTAAAGCAAGTGGCAAAGGGTTTGGTGGTTGGTATCCGAAGTCCCAAATTCGAATCCTAGTTGATTCATATTTCCAGCTAAACTTATTTCTAAATTAAATAAATGAAACAGATAGCGTGCTACCTAGGGGTGGCAATCCAGCTCGTTATTTGTGAGTCAGCTCGTGTTCGGCTCGAAATGAGCTCGAGATCGAATCGTTCGTTTAGTAAACGAGCCGAACACGAGCTGAATTTTTCAGCTCGTTTGATAAACGAGCCGAACACGAGCTGGGGTCAGCTCGCTCGTGTACGGCTTGATAACAGCTCGAATACATATATTTTATATTTATATATATAAATAAATAATTATATATATAATATGTTTATTTTTATTATTTGATTTTTAATAAAAAAAAAATAAAGTCGAGCTCAATTATAAAAAGACTCACTTATATATAAAGTTTCAACCATTAGATCAAAGTTTAATAGGTGAGATTTTATAAATTTAGTTTTTTATATATATCCAATCTAATCAATTTAACTTATTGTTCGTTGTCCAGCTCGTGAGCCAGCTCCTGTTTGGTTCGTTAAAAAAAAAAAAAAAAGGGATTTGTTTTTTTCGGTCTAAGACTCATTTTCAATTCTTCTTATACTAAATTCATTATTTGCAATTTTTTTTAGAGAGAGGTAGTAAGCTTACTCTTTTCTTTATTTTTTAGTAATGTAAAGTAACTAGGCATTCAATTTGGAATCTCGGATACCAACTATATATCAAATCCTCAGCCAACTGCATAGGTGCGGTTGGTGTCAAATTTTTTATTATTGATAGTGGGTTGTTATTGAAAATAGAAAGATGGGATAAAAAGATACAAAGTTCTAGATCTTACAAATTACCATTCTTTATCAATAAATAACTTCGTGATGGAAAAATTTGTAGTTCATCATGCATCCTACCAAACTAATTAAATTTATATACCAACACGATCAAAGATGCATTCTAATAAAATATATACTAAGTAACAAAAAGATGTTCAAATCGGTTATCACATAGAAACAAATCCAAAATAGTGTGTACGTATGAGGAAAAATAGTGGCCTTGATAGGCGGATAAATAGACTATGAGGGAGAATGAGAAAGGTAGTTGCATAGCCCACTATAGCAGGCATACCTATTGGGACGTGCAATCATTCTCCATGGTGAGAGATATTATTTACCGTCCATTAATTTACTTTGATATTCGTATCAGTCTATACGATGGACGGTGGATGAAACAGTCTCACTTTGGGGATTGATAAATAGGCTAGTGTCGAGTTGACTATGACTCACCTTTGATAGATGAGGGAGAATGAGAATGGTAGTTGAATAGCAACTATCACGGGCATCTCAATTGAGACGTGCAAGAGTGTAGAGAGTATGGGAATTAAACTCTATATAAAGGCGTGATCCGTAGTTGCATGTACATGTAAGAGGCACGTCTAAGTAATTAGGACTTAGCTATATTGTGAGAGATCAACATACTAGTGTTGTCAAGGGTTCAAGTTTCCAATATGTTTGCAGCTGCGCTGTTGCTTCTTGGAGTTCTTGTGGCCATTCCAACAAGTCTCTCTATCCATCTCTCCCCCTCTCTTTTTCTAATATACGTGAATTTGGTAATATTGTTATGCTTGTTTTCGTGCATGCGTATGCATGGAAATACATGGAAGTTCATGCATGCATGCAATATGCGGGCCTGTTTGGCGCAGTGGAGCTTAATTTTGAGATAATGTTACATGAGTAAGGATATTAGAGGAGTATAATATTCTTAGCTACTTGATAATGCATCCTCCTATAAGCTAGCGAGTTTGCAATTGTAAAGATATATAGCAGCTTTCAAGTAAAGCACTTTTGCTTTTAAAATTTAGAATTTTATTTCAGTATTGTGTTAAAAATCAGAACTTTTTATTTACCAAAAACTTTACTGCTTGAGAAGCTGGCCTGGCCTGGCTAAATAAAAATTAGATAGCATGCATGACTATACATATTTCTTTGCTATCACAAATGATTTTTCTTTTTTTGAAGTTATTTTTGGAGCATTGCTACACATATACAACTTAAACTACATTTAGCAATTCATTTTAATTCCTTTCCCTTTTTCTTTTTTTTTTTTTTTTTTGAGAGAGATAGGTAGTACGCTACCCGCTTCGTTTATTTCATTTAGAAATAAACTTAGCTGGAAATGTGAATCAACTAAGATTCGAACTTGGGTCTCGGGTACCAACCACCAAGCCTTTTGCCACTTGCCCTTTGCCACTTGCTGGAAATACAAATTCTTTATATGCTACATAAGATATGAATCACAATACAATAAAATTACTGATTACTTTTTCCGTCTGTAAAACCGTTCCCTATTTTCAAACATGAACAGATGAAATACCGTAAGATTGTAAGATATATGCTGGACAAGTTTAAAAGAATTTTAGTCACTTGGATTTTGACTCTGAACTAAATCTTTGCTTGTTTTCAGCCGTGCAATCCATTGGTGTTTGCTATGGAATGCTTGGAAACAACCTGCCGCCGCCGAGCTCTGTAGTAAATCTGTACAAATCCAAAGGCATTGGCGCGATGAGAATCTACAGCCCCGACGGGGCCACTCTCCAAGCCCTCAAGGGCTCCAACATCCAGCTCATAGTCGACGTCCCCAACAACAATCTCCAGTCAATCGCCTCCGATCAATCCGCGGCCGCCAACTGGGTCAAGTCCAATGTGCAAGCCTACATTCCTGGTGTCTCCTTTAAGTACATCGCAGTCGGCAATGAAGTGATCCCCGGGAACCAGGCGCAGTATGTTCTCCCTGCCATGAAGAACATCTACAACGCCTTATCTTCGGCTGGCCTGAGTGGCCAGATCAAAGTCTCCACAGCAGTCTCACAAGGTGTTCTTGGATCATCATATCCTCCGTCGAACGGAGCGTTCTCTTCGGATGCTGCATCGACCTTGGGGCCTATTGTGCAGTTCCTGGCGAAAACAGGAGCTCCTTTACTCGTGAATGTGTACCCATATTTCAGTTATGTGAACAACCAAGGAAGCATCAAAATCGACTATGCATTGTTCACGTCGCCGGGGACAGTCGTGCAGGATGGGCAGTATGGATATCAGAACCTCTTTGATGCCATCGTGGACGCGCTCTATGCAGCATTACAGAAGGCCGGGGGGTCGAATGTTAATGTCGTGGTGTCAGAGAGTGGCTGGCCGTCGGCAGGTGGCACCGCAGCCACAGTCAGCAACGCACAGACATACAATCAGAATCTGATCAAACATGTCGGAAAAGGGACGCCGAGGAAGCCTGGGCCGATAGAGACCTACATATTTGCAATGTTCAATGAGGATCAGAAACCGGCAGGGATAGAGCAACACTGGGGACTGTTTAAACCTGATGGACAACCTGTCTATCCGATCGACTTCAGTTAAATGGCGAAAAGAGATGAGAAATAAGAGCTACTCAAAAAGTTGAATGATCGACGAAAAATAAACCACCGGAATAATTGATATGCCTTACTTTTACCTTGGGACTTGTATGTACCGGAATATCGCGTGTTATAATAAAGCGAATGCTGGAATAATAAAGGTGGAATGAATAAATGGTATTTTTAAATCTTGGTGTTTGATATATACTGATGAATTCTTGATACATCTGCAGTTCTCTGAAAAAGCTACAGGGCTGCAAGAACAGAATGAATGAGAAAACAATTGTGGAATCATTTTGTCGAATTGAAATCTAAATTCTAAAAGCATTAGAGTGCCAGAGGAGCCACAGAAAGAAATTTTCAATTTCAAGATTAATTAAATGTCAAACTCTGTCAAATGACTTATTTACATGTATAAACATTTAATTACTCTGAAAAAGTGTAAGCATCTAATCAATCATCTTAAAAGTGAAAAGTCATAGAATAAGAAGTTTAACTTGCCTCCTCCAGTCAAATAGATCAGCTACACTTCTCTTCTTCAGTTAAAAATTTGCTGCCATTTAGAAATAACAGAGACTGTAGTTAATTACTTTATCTGAACTTATTCTGAACCTACCGAATACAGCTTTTAATGCAATATTTCTTGAGCAGCAGGGTATGAAATAATGAGCTTTGAATTTTTATTTTTATTTTTTCATATAGGAAGTTGGAAACTTTAAGTCCCTGTTATAGAGGTAATTAAATTACCTCAGGAATGGTCCCTTGTCGCTAACTTGGAAATGCCATATAATCCAAACAATCCATTCAACTAACATTCCAGAATAAATTCTTCTGCAACATGAACTGTATAAGTTATTCATCAATTAGACTACATCCGCACCCGGTCTTACCTAATATAACAAAATATTTTTCTCTTTTTATGTTTCATTCTTGTTGAAATTATTTAGACGTCTATAATCAGTCAAGATATTGGATACAGAATGCAAACAAACTGAAATGCAGAACAATGGTTATAAGTTATGTTGAATAAGAAACAGCAAAAAGCTATATATTTTAAGTAGCCAACTTGATACATCTACAAGTCCAATCAAGCGGGAATTTCATACTGCAGAATCCAATGCCAGCATGACATGTAAGACAGAATATTTGCCCAATGATTTGCCAACAGGCCATCATTCTTTTTATACAGATCAACTACATGAGCATCAAAGGAGACAACGGAGGAAAAGAGTAATTTAATGGTGGTTTTATTTGAAACATATATACTTGAGTGTCATCTGATGCTTTTGTACACAAGTCGCAAGCAGTTTAAAGTTCACATCAACAGAAAACACACAGGCACATACAAAATTTTGAGAAATGGCTTAATTGGATCCACAACAACAGACAAAGAACACCACAAACCTGCACTCGCTTTTATACAATGCACTCAGATGAGTTCACCTAAAACCATTATGCTGATCCAAATTAAGCAATGAGCACTCAGAGTCAAAGCTGAGATAACCGGAAGATCTGCGCGATTTAACAGGTCCTGCCTGACCTTTTAAGCGAGGGGATCCCTGAAGAAACAAAGGAGACTTTGTCGCTTTAATGAGGCTGGCATCACTAACAATTGAAGGAATTGGTGACTGTACCCTATCTGTATATGGGTAACAGTGATCAGAAAAAATATCTGCAGTCACAAACCGCTGTTTTGGTGTGCTCATCGATCTAAACCTTGCCTTAGTTGATGCTGTTGATGCCATGTAGTTTGGGAAAGAAGGGGAGCTTGAAAAGGAATCATCATCCCTTAACGAAGTCCTCCTTGAACTATTAAAGGATTTTCTAGCCAAGTATCTGAGTTGGATTTCTTCCATTTTCTCTCTGTGTGAGGAGTGTAAATAGTTGACCAAATCTGAAGCATGAATATTAGGATCGAGGGTGTCATCTGCGATTGATGGTTGTTGATGGATCTCATAATTTTCTGTATCTAATGGTTGTGAACCGACCCATTGCTCAAGCCACATCCATCTATGGTTCAGATCATTGAGCTCTTCTCTGGGCACCAGTTGCCTTCGTGCATTTCTTCTCTCCTTATGGAACCATCAGAAGAAAACAAGAGAGATACAACCACAATAAGTAGGAAATAACAACGAATAGTTTTGCACAACAAAGTACCAGGTAAAATATTAGAGATCTTAGCTGAAATATAATGTATTTAGGAACGGTATATGAATATTAGAGTTTCATAACTTAGTATAATGAAAATAATCTGTAGCCGAATGGAAAATTTTGTATCAACAAAATATTCGACAAGTTCTTGATGGGAACAGGTAAGTTCTAAAAGAAAAAAGATAACAATTTTGTAAAACCAAAATATAGTAAAACCAAAATTTCAGCAGTTCAATTATCCAACAAGGGCTTATAGTTCAGGTAAGATCTGTCTGGTTTTAAATTTCAGGGGGAATTGATATGTGCAATTATAAGAAGCTTACTTGATAAGAAGATGCATATTCCAATGCCCGCTCTCGCTTTAGTGCAGCCAATTCCCTCTTTCGCAGTATGGAATTTATCTCTTCTTTAGATAAGATGCTTCCATCCCAGCTTCTCTCCTTACCTTCTTCAATCTACTCAAAAAAGAAACTTTAACAATCTTGTACATAAACTACACTAAATTAATATCCTACTGACAAAAAACCGAAGTTTCATCAACTAAGTAGCTGAACAAAGGAATGACAGGATACAAAGAAAGGAATCTAGAAAACTATAATTGATTTTACATCAGCTGATTCCTTCATTTTCCTCTGGTTGCTGTCTCGACTTTTATAGACAGGAAAATTGTGGCCAGGGTTGGCTCTACTGGCACAGGCATGCGTTTGAATCCTCATAAGAGACTCCAAACCTTCTAAAGCTATGGTTGTCTTGCGCCTCACTGCTTGTCCGCGAACCAGAGCTTGGAGTTTAACCAAGCCCTTCAATGCTCGCAAAGCTTTCCTTGCCTGAAAGAAAATTGCAATAAGATTAAGTGCAAAGATATAGCTATTGAAATTCAGGGCAATCCCAGCACAAGCACGGTATGAAGATTTGATCTATTGCAAGTAATGAATATTTGCCAACATCAATTACAAAAAGAATTTAGAGGTACACATTATTAGCAAATGAAAATAGGATCAAAATAGGAGAATTCTTCGAATTTCACAAGTGACCCACAGTTATGATGGATCAGTTAGCAGGGGTTCAAACAATCAAGCATAACCTGAATAAAAAGCTTCGACTAAGTTTAGATCCTCGCTCAAGGAACTTCAGTACAAAGGAGAATAAGGATAAGTTTTGTCTAGTTTCAGATTTGTCTCCAAGGAACTAACAAACACTCATTTCACAAGAAGCAAAAGTAATAAGTTCTGGTTTACTTCATATTAACACAAAATCGACAAACTCCAATAAAAGCATCAGTAGGATATTTGAAAGCACATTAAGGCTACAGATCATGAATCCAGATGTAATGGTTGATTTGATCAATACACCCCAACTAGCCCATCACTATTAGTAACTTGTTAGGCCTCAAACACATAGCCTGAGATGCTTAAGCCCAAGTTATTAACACCAGAACGCCCGTTCTTAATATACTATATCATCATCCCTTCACCACTGAATGTGGGAACTGAATGTGATTGAGGAAACTATTTGATGTCTAACAAAGGAAAACACCGAGCTTACGAGAAATCCACGGAAGGCAGACTGAATTTTGATGGCTGCGATTTCTCGACTCCAATTGTAAGATGACCGATCACCTGTGAGTCGGACAACCTGAGCAGCCGCCTGAGCGGCAGCGACAGCTGCTTCAGCAGCTGCTGCTGTCGCGACAGCAACAGCCAATGCGTGCTTGCTTTGCTCTTCTTCAGCTTTCCTTATTTCACTTTCCTTCTCTAGAGGTGGGGGTGGAAGAGGAGGAGAGTTCTTGGACATGAGCCTTCCGAAAAGCCATCTTATTCTCCTCCCCTTCTGAGAAAGCTACCAAAATGACTTGTTCAATCTCTAAACTAAATAGTGCAATGCTATAGAATCAAGTTGAAGAAGCGACCTTTTCTTGTTTCGCTTTTGAGTCGGACCCAAAAAACTTCTTCAGTTGGTCTAACCAACTCTTCTTCTTTGCCATTAAAAGACCACCAAAAAGGTACTGAAATAAATACAAAAACCAACTTGGAGTTCATCATATGGTCCAAGACAAGTGATGCCAAATATTTTATCCAATCGACCAATTTAACAGGCAAAAGAGAAAGAAGAAGGAAAATAATAATTGCAGGACGACAATTGCTCGCAGAACTTATTCCACCTCAAATGTATTGTATCCCTTATTAAGGAATAAACAGAGAGAAAAAGAAAAATGCAAACTGAAAACAATTGTCGAAGTACATAGTAATTCATATGGGTTCTTGATTGAACAATCATAGAATGCATTAGCACAAATTCCAAGCATTATTGTGAAGGTCTGTTGAGAAAGGTGGCTCTCACATGGCTAGCTAACCAATATATAGGATACATAGCTACAGCCGAGAAATCGTGATGACGATAATTCCGAAAACAGGGAAAAAAAGAATAACTCGAAAAACTATCTCTAGAGACTTCCAATGCGCTGGATCGATGTATAGTATCCCATTAGAAACTTCTTAATGAACAATTTAAACATGAGACTTTTACTCACAAACAGCATAATTAAAGCGAGAACATCTACTACTCAATCAAATTTTTCATTATCAAAGGCAGTAAGTAAAATACTGTCAAAGTAAAATGGAAATTAGGAAAAGGTTGCCAAACCATGAAAAACCAATCATATGATAGTGATATATTTTACAAAAAAAAGGGGAAAAATTTAGACTTGTGGATTTTGAAAAATCGCAATTCCTCCATCTGATATTTAATCAGAGAAGGAAATACCAACATGATTAAAATTTTGAATACTAATAATACAACTGTGACCACTATATCTTTTTTTGCCCCTTCTATAGAAGTATACAGAACACAGATGGTCCAACATGAATCATCACTATAAATTAAACTGATCTACATGAGCATTACCTCCTCATTAATTGCAAAGGAGAAAAAGAAAAACAGTGAGATGAATATAAAGTGAGGAAGTCCAAAACAATCAAGTACCTAATCCAATCTCTTGTTTCAGAACCTTCTCTCACTAGGATTATTGATCATAGCCCAATGGCTATTATAACCATCAAAACCTGCATCAACCTGGTAGAAGAACCATTGATAAGAAAAAGGAAGAGAAATATATGTAGAAATACCTGATGATGAAAGGAAGAACCAGCAATGGTAAAAAGCCCTAAGATTCTTCTTCAATCAAATTGTTGGAGATTTCTCATTTAGATGTGGGATGATTTTGTGGACACAAAAATTTGGTAGTGTTGAGAGGGAGAAAGATCCAGCACACACAAGTGCACATGTTAAGAAATGAGAGTTGCTTTCACATATAACAGCTGTGCTGAGGGTGGAGGGGCAAGAGAGGACAATGCTCCAGTAGGGAAATTACTGACATGTCCCTGTACATTTTACACCCTCAATTCTAATTATTTTTTAAATTTTTAATATTTTTAAGAATAACAATATAGATAAAATACTAGCCATTTGATGAAGAAACTTAAAATTTATATTTTTATTTTAGCGTATAAATAATATTACTCAAAACTTTTGCAATAAATGTATTTTTTTTTCCGAAGGAGACAAGAATTCGAACTTGATTTTTTTGTGATTGTAGTTTTGCAATAAATGTATTTTTTTTCCGAAGGAGACAGGAATTCGAACTTGATTTTTTGTGATTGTTATAATATTTTGTTGATCTTAAGAGGGGTTGAACAGAGAGAGGGTGAGACGTGTCGCTTAATCTCAGGAGAAGGTTTTTATAATTGTAGGGGTCTGAGAATATTCACAATCATCAACTACAAGTGATTTGAAAGCAGGTCTTATAATTTTATTATTCAAATATTTCAACTTTCTAACTATTTTATTAATTGATTTTAGTTAGGCACCGGTAGGTACTATTTTTTTAAAATAAATATTTATTGGTGTAATAAAAGATTGATTCTATGATCTATCAAAAAAAATTTACACCTATATACTGAACTAAAAATCCGTAACAACATAAATAAGGTTTAAAGATCTGTTTCCAAATCACTTACATATGGGCGTTACCGGATACGGTGCACTAGGTTTTATACCAAAACCAATAAGTTATTGGATACATAAAGATAATAATTAAATTTTCAAAACACTTAAGACATAACATTTTTGCTGTAATAAACAGCTAAAATATATTTTGCAGCTCTAGAAGCAAAAGCTCCAGTCTCAAAATACAGATGAAAATGAGGTCACCGATGACTTGGTGGATCATGTCCAATTAGGACATGAACTTAGTCCTAGCTTAGTTTTTTTTTTTTCTAAAAAAAAAAATTGTTTATTTACGTTAGGCAAGTAAATGATACCCCAAAAGGGTATGGATGGCCCACAATTTGTAGAAAAAAAAATTGTTTATTTACATTAGGCAAGTAAATGATACCCCAAAAGGGTATGGATGGCCCACAATTTGACCACAGGAAACTGTTTGGGAGATCAATTTGTGTGAAAGGTCTCATAGACTCAGTGGTTTGGACCACGACACCAATTCGGGGTTGAAAAGGATATATTAGATGAGATTAGCTCAGCAAATTCGACCCAATCCTCGGATCCAAATCTGAATAACTATAGTCTGATTTGTCGTACATGTTTACCATGCATACGTGTTAGATATGGTCTTCTTTTTTTTTTTGGGTAAACTTCATATACTATCCATGTGGTTTCGCACTTTTCATTTTAGTATTCTATAATTTAAAGTGTATCAAGTTAGCATTTTATGATTTCATTTTTATCTTTTTATCAGTTTCTCCGTTAATATTTCACTAAATTATATACAAAAAATTTCAGATACTCCACCTAGGTTTATCGAATATTCACTTTAGTACTCTTTAGTTTTAATTTTGTCACTGATTTATCAAAAAAAAATTAGTAGAATCAATAATAAAAAAATAAAAATGAAATCACGGGATACTAAATCGATATACTTTAAACCATATGATACTAAAGTGAGAAAGTGTCAAATTATGCAGATGATATTTGAAGTTTTTTCTTTTATTTTTGAGAAGTTGCCCGATGGCTGAAGTAAGAAGTATCGTTACAATGTAGAGCTTGATACAAGAGTAAAAAGAAAAAATAAACATAAATGATTACACCACATAAGGTATATTAGAGTAAAGGGAAAAAATAAACACAAACAATCGAATTGATGTAATAAAGATTACACCGACCATCCCTAGAGCAAGTGTCAAAGGGCTTGGTGGTTGGTATCCGAGACCCAAGTTCGAATCCTAGTTGATTTACATTTTCAACTAAGTTTATTTCTAAATGAAATAAACGAAGCGGGTAGCGTGCTACCTATCTCTCTCTCAAAAAAAAAAGAAAAAAAAAATATTACAATATAGAGGGCATATAAGAGTAAAGGAAAATATAATCACAAATGATTTGGGGACAAAAATAGTATACAAACTGAAAAAGACTTTGATAATGGCCCCCAACCTAATCGGTGTAATAAAGATTACACCATAGAGAATGCAAATAACCTTTTTCCCTTTTTCTTTTCCAGAGAGAAAGGCAGTAAGTAATCCATTTTGTTTATTTTTAAAAAAATAAATTTAGTTAGATTTGTAAGGTAATTAGACTCTGAATTTAAAACCTTAAATATCAATTATTAAATTATTAGCCATCTGTGTTAGATATGGTATGTACCTTTTTTTCTTTCCAAACACCCTCAACACCCCTAATTCTCCAATTTTTCATTAGCCTTCGTAATTGTCATTAACATGTTATTGTCTAACAATAAATATAAAAAATGATATAGGGAGCAGGGGAGAGAAAAAGTAGAAAGGAGGAGCGAGGAAGGGAGGAGGAAGTTACAAACCCTAATTAGTTTACTATTAGGGCATGTTTGGCTCATGACTGAAATAAGAGTGAAAAATAAAATTAGATTTATTAGAATGAAAAATAGAATGGCAAATTATCAAAAAAATTTAGTTCATTATTAAAATGAAAATCATAATGAACATTTAGGATTTTAAAAGAGATAACAGTACTAAAAAGTAAAAACAGAGGAGGGAGAAGTATTTGTGAGCGATGATTTTGAGTAATTTACTTTTAAATGGGTCAATCTGAAATTTAAAGCTGAATTGAACTATAATTGTATTAGATCATTTATATTTTAGAGTGAAATGAAAATCGAAAATTGATTCCCACAAAACAAATAACAACTATCAAAATCAATAAATCTTATTTTGATTTCATAGTCTAAAATAGATAAACAGTTTCTAAAAAATCTGAAAATCTTTTATCGCTTAGTTTATTTTATTTAGAAATTAAAAAAAAAATTAGCTAGAAATGTGAATCAATTAAGATTCGAACTTAAAATCTCGGATACCAACCACTAAACCTTTTGTCACTTACTCTAGAGACGGCCGGTGAAAAAAAAAAAAAAAAATCTGAAGATCAAATCTAGTAAGTGAGCACTTACAGCGTTTCTAGAAAAGGGTTGCGATTTTGGAAGCAGTGAGTGAATGCCTAAATATGCGGGGACCCAAGCGAGGCGTCCACAACTGTGTCTGAGTTGTCCAGGAGGACCACAGCCACTGCACATTTAAACCTCCCTCGTTATTTATTCCCTTGTACGCCGTGTCGCCACTGCTCGATCCCCTAACATCCGCTCCTACTGTGCAAACAACGTATTATTCTCTGTTCATCACTTGTTATTCCTTTTATATATTATTATTATTATTATTATTATTATTATTTCATGCCACAAACCACAGTTCAATGCTTAATTCCTTCTTGGTTTAATTAAACCCCTGCAAACTCTTCTAAACGAAAGAAGTTTTGATGTTGCCAAAGATTGGTAGTATATATTGGGAATTATATATCCATACTTGTTGAGATTTTCTTTTTATTTAAAGAAAAATTGTTGTAAGATGTTTATTAATTAATGTTGATTTTTTTAGTCTTTCTTGTTCACTTGCTAAGTTGATAACTTTTATTTACCGCATCCGCGCATGCATGCGCATGCCCACATGCACATATACATGAACGAGGACATATAAAGAAATGAGGTTGGATGGAGATAATTTTATGCAAGGAATAGTTTTATTTGTGATCCGAGAAAGAGGTGTGAAAGAGATGTTAAAATAACATAAAATAACTATCTTTCTCTAAATATTTAAACTCTGTTAGATATTATTGACAAAATACGTTATGTGTGATAAAAAAAAAGTATGTTAGATAGCTTATTAGGTAGCACTCAATGCCAAATGCGTTTTAAGGTGCCAGAAAAATAGAACAAAAAAATTTGGTGGAATTAACACTTATGACATTATGGCTTCAATTTATACCATATATATTTGCAATACCATTGCATGCTATCTTAGTTATATGGTCTCTGCTAAATGCGTTAAAACTTTTGGCCTAGATCCACTTTATTTTGCGAGCTAAAATATTTTGGAGCGAAATTGAAGGAAACAGTTTTAATGGGACAAACTAGGATTAGTTTTTTCTTCTTTTTTTTTTTTTAATTCCGGGTGGAGACTAATTTTACTATTCCAATGCATCACAACATTACCAAATGCTATAGTTCGCACCAGCTCTAGTGTTGCTATCTGTTTCGTCTATTTTATTTAGAAATAGATTTAGCTGGAAATATGAACTAACTACGATTCGAATTTGGAACCTTTAGTACCAATCACCAAGCACTTTATCACTTGCGCTAGGGATGATCAGTCACCGGCTTTCGTGTTGGAGCTTTTTTTTTTACACCACAATATAGTTGCGCAGCGCACTTCCTTAATTATTAGATTTCGAGTGCTGGACCAAACAAGCCCTTAATCTTTGTAGCCGCCATGGGCCACGACTCTGTTGGCAGCAGGCAAAACATATCGAGGATTCTTCGGGGGCCAATGATGACCTTCCTTTAATCCATGATTGCAACAGCCCTATGTTGCCCTTAAAAAACATAGGGGTGGTCACAATTCTTTGAGTCCATCTTAAGCAAGATGTAACATTGCATCTAACTCTTTGTTGTTTCTAAACAAAACTCTTCATCAGTCTCAGAATACTCACTGTAACTAAGAAAGAGGCAATTATTAGGTATCTAATGTCATGTACTCATCACACATTATGTACTCCAAATCCAAGTCCACATAAATTATGTATTCTCTATAAAATCATTTACGCTGAAGACCGACACAAGCACTACGCAATATATATACAATAGCAGTAAAGTACAGTGTTTAAATGCTAACTTCTTAATGTAAAATTAACATCATTGGACATTATTAATTCTTACTTTTCCCCGTGTTTGGAGGGCTTTGTGTATTTGACTTGTGATAAAACCACAACCCCCTAGTCCTATGTGTCCTAACTT
Organism: Ananas comosus; assembly: GCF_001540865.1. Taxonomy (NCBI): domain Eukaryota; kingdom Viridiplantae; phylum Streptophyta; class Magnoliopsida; order Poales; family Bromeliaceae; genus Ananas; species Ananas comosus. The sequence continues at coordinate 1,971,706 of NC_033624.1, forward strand.
GCTTCCTAAATGAATCAATTAATAGTTTGAATTTTGAAGAAAAAAGTTGTGTCAATTATTAATTACTGTGGACTTTTTGAGTACTCAATGAACAATTTTTATTACCCATTGACAATTGATGCCCTTTTGAGCATAAGAGGTTATAATTTTCAAAGAAGTAAGATATAAAAAGGAACTAGAATTATTCAAGATCTAAGCCAACTCATAAGGTGGAGCCACTAATAATTAAATTAAGCTTGGCCAATATATATATATATATATATATATATATATATTCATAATTTAGCACAAAACAAATGGCTTATTCATATGCTTTTATTCTCTTCTATTTTTATGGCAGCCACTGTCTCTAACTTGCAACATATGGACATGATTGCTTATATCAGCCACGTATATATAATGCTAGTCACAATATTAGTTCAACAAAAGGTTGTGTTTTTCTTTTGTAAGCTACAACAAATAGAAGAATATAAACAATTTATTTTATATATTTTCTTGTATTGCTTATTTTGCATGCATATTTACTTTCATTTTCTTTAGACATCAAATCATTTAATTAGGGCAGCGAAGGAAATGTACTTCTCTTTGCCAAACTTTTATATGTTTACTTTATATGGTATCAGAGCTATTACTATTTCACCACTTGTTTTCTCTTGTGCCATTGACGCTCTCCCCATAGGATTGCTGCAAAGAACTTTTGTCAAATCATGTATAAAATAAAATTTAGGAAACTTAAATAAAATCTTAATCTTTCAAAAGTTAAAACTGAGGTAATTATCGGCGCGAGTTCTTAATTTGTTAAAAGTTAAGCAAATTAATCTAGGGGGTTTTTATGAGAGATACTCACCGACATTCGGTATCAAGGGCCACATAATGCTATTGGCCAAAATGGTATGTTTCTCTATTTTCTAGCGGCCATAGAAAATATCAACTCATTGTGATGTACCTAACGTGATATTAAATATAAATATAAATAAAATGTTTTAACATTGTGCGTTTTGGAACGTGTATAACACAATCTTTCTATAATCCCAACTGAAACCTGTGCGGCCCAATTTTGTGTGGGCAACTCAAGATCAGCGGAATTAATTGGATCAAATGAGGCCCAAATTGAATGGCATTTCACTGGTCTGAGAACAGCCCAAGGGTGGTCCAAACTAAGCCCGGGCAAAAATCAAGCCTTTTGTAGACCTAACCTTGTCATTGGTAGGCTTACTTACTTGATGGTTGGTATTCGAGATCTCAAGTTCGAAATTTAGTTGTCAGCTGAATTTATTTTTCTAAAACAAAATATGAATGACATGGGCAGCTTCCATTAACCCACTATCCCCTTACTGTGACATTGTCCGAACCAAAAATGTTTTATATCCAAAATTTTTAAAAAATTGATTTTACTATTTAATCTTATAAAACACTATTTCTCGCTCATAATTCCTAATAAATATGCGAAAAGTATAGGGGCGCATTTGATGTTTTCCTTGGTCCGGTCTATTACAGCAGGTCCAGGAAACAATTTTCTTTCAATTTTCTCTATAATTAACGAGCCCAAATAAAACGAAATGGGCCCGTTACGGAACTTGGGCTCGGCCCATTTGACTCCACCCATTTAGTCAGGGGTTGTCCATTTCACCGTTCCATCTTTTTCTCGCCCTGCGCAGCTGCTGCTTCTTCGTCGTACGCTCTCGATCGGGTAAATACTCGGAGGAGGAGAGAGGGGGGAGAGGGCGACGACGACGACGAAGAAGAGGAGGAGCGATGAGTGGGCACGATTCGAAGTACTTCTCCACCACCAAGAAGGGCGAGATCCCCGAGCTCAAGGAGGAGCTCAATTCCCAATACAAGGTTCGGATCTCCTAGATCGATTCAGATCCCCGCAGATCTACGTGCTTTTTATTAGATTTTCTACGTGTTTCTTGGTTAAATTCTTAAGATCTGCGAATGGGAGGTGGTGTGATTGCTCTGCTCAGGAAGTTTACGATTGTTGTAAGCAATTGAGATTTGGATTTGAATTTGGATATATATATATATATATATATATATTTCATTTGATACTTATTTCTGATGCTTTCATCTGCGGTTTTGGAGTATTTCTCTGATTCTATTCTTAAATCTCTAGCTATTTTCTGAATTTAGTTTCGATTGATCTTAATTTCTTTGTTAGATATCTGAGATTGTTGTTTTTGAACTGCGAAGAATGGTGCTTGTGTAATAGTAAAGCCTTTCTCAAGGGATTATATGCGAACATTCTCAGTTTAGACGATCTCTTCAATATTTTAATGTTGATGTATGGTACCTGTAGCCTGTAGAAGCTGTTTAAAGTTTGTGCGTGCTTAATTGTGCCAAGGTAAAAAAGAAAAAAAGAGAAAAACAAGAACAAATTGAAAAGAAAAATAACAATAAAGCTAATTCAAGGAACACTTGAATTTTTTCTGTGGATTATAATGTCAGCAAAGGTCATATTTATCGGATGCAGACAAGTAATACTGTAAACAAACTCCAATAAATGTTGATTATTTTAACTGTTTTCGACTGATACTCCCTTAACATTTATTTTTCGTAATTTATCTGCTATCCTATTTGGGGTGCCTCTTTTCTTCACCTGCCTTTCTTCTTCTTTCCCTTGTCATATGTTATCTTCCCTTCCACTCCCAACACCCTATTATAATTCACTGGCCTCATCATTATTGTGAAAACTTGGTGATTGCTATAACTTGCCACCCTATTTTAATTTCCATGTCTTTCAGGTTACAACTGATGTAAGTAATGCATCCTAGGAGATGATATCCATATGCTGCTCATTTTGTCTTTAAATGTATGGTAGTATAACTTGAAAACAAAATTCAGACACGTAATTTGAGACACCTGTTAATTCTAGATGGATCACGCTATAGTGCTAGACATGATTAGAAAAATGCATCTGCAATTCTAAATTGTAAGCATGATTTTTAAGTTTCTTTAAATTGGTTGAGTTTTGTCGCGCATTTTTGTTTCATTTGGGGATAATCTCTAATGATAAATCGTATATATGCTGACTTGTTTTATAGGATAAAAAGAAAGATGCTGTAAAGAAGGTGATAGCTGCAATGACTGTTGGAAAAGATGTTTCTTCTTTGTTCACGGATGTGGTGAACTGCATGCAGACAGAAAATTTGGAGTTGAAGAAACTTGTGTATTTATATCTAATAAACTATGCTAAAAGTCAACCTGATCTAGCAATACTTGCTGTGAATACATTTGTCAAGGTAAGATATATTTATCTATGAATTATCACATTAAGGTTTTGTGTAAGAAATGTAGGTAATTTATTGTGAAGCTTTTTTTGGTCACTTACCTCTCATTGACTCGAATTATTTTTCTGGAAGCGACAATATACAGCGAAATTGGATCGTGTCGAATCAGAGCTGATTGAGACCATTTTCCTTGTAGCTAGAATATTTGCACCTATATACAAGCCAATCTGTTATTATGAGTCATAGGGTTGCCAATGTTGTGTGCAATTATTTTCTCGAAGTTAGAATATTTGCATCTATATTCAAGCTTATGTGTTATTTTTATAGGTCCTATTGTTTTCAATAGTTTGTGCATAAACTCTGACCCATCTCATCTTAGAATCTCTGTGTTCATGTTTCAATTGGAAGTGCTTGTTTCACAAAAACCTTTGAAATTGCTATATTGAGATTAGCAAAACTTATCGGAAGGCTTATCTTATTCAAAGGGCAATACAAGATTCAGATCTTGGCCTTCTTATATAGTTCTAAGTAGACAACCCCTTTATGTTTCCTTATCTTCATTGAGACCAAACTATCAAGAAAGAATTATCAGGATTTACAATATCTTTTACAAGTCTAACACTCAATAATGCTTTGGCCTTGCATTTGTGAAGTTGAGAACCTTTTTCCTTTGGACATGTCATGATGCAATGAAATTTATGGAACCTTAATAACTGATTTAAGATTTGAAGATAGCATTTCAAAAGTTTTTTATAAAGCTCAATGTGGCTCTTCTGTAACCTTTTAATCACTTTTGCAGGACTCACAAGATCCCAATCCATTAATTCGTGCCTTAGCTGTGAGGACAATGGGGTGCATCCGTGTGGACAAGATTACAGAGTATTTGTGTGATCCCCTTCAGAGATGTCTTAAGGTCCTCCTATCTTTTTTCCTCTGTCCTGCATACCTTTAATGTCAGTCGTTCCATACGTATTTTTCATCTTGTCAGACATTATTCTGTTTCTAGTTTTCCTTCATATGAAATATGATTGAGTAATTTCTGCAATTAAATAGTTTCTGCCGGCATTACATGCAACCGCTTGATTACAATCTCATTATCTGGTACAGGATGATGATCCCTATGTTCGGAAGACGGCAGCTATTTGTGTAGCTAAACTTTACGATATAAATGCTGAGTTAGTGGAAGATAGGGGATTCCTTGAAACACTCAAAGACTTAATATCAGACAATAATCCAATGGTGGTAGCAAATGCAGTTGCAGCGCTTGCAGAAATCCAAGATAACAGTGCTAGGCCAATCTTTGAGATCACAAGTCATACACTTTCAAAACTACTGACTGCTCTCAATGAATGTACTGAGTAAGTTATTGCATGAATAAGCTAGTTGTTTCTCCTAAATGATTTTTTATTTTTCTTCACAGAATATTATGATGGTATTAATTTTGCAAATTTACTTCTGTATTATGTCATTCTGTTTTGAATGATTTGGATTATCTACTACATCAGTATCAACTGTAGCAAAAATGATTAGCTGGGAGGAAAACAATCTTGAATATCTGAGAATTGGATAAGTAGAATATCTGAACTATCAGTAGTTTGTGATTCATCACTTTATGTTTCAATATGACATCTGTGGAGACTATGTCTTCCTAGGCTGAGCTTTGAAAATGTGATAAAAATGAAGCTTCTGAGTTTTTACCATCATTACAGAGGTGCTTGAAGGCTATAGTTATCTGAATTTAATGTGACTCCTTGCAGTGTAATAGAAAGAAAATAGGTTATGTCTAGACTCGAGTATGAAGGCATATTTCCTCATAATAATTATGTATAGACGCTCTTTAATTGGTTGTATTGGAAAGCATTTTGCATATCGAGGTGAAATCAGCTTCTCACGATAATTCTCAAATGTATAAAGTGGTAGTGTGAATGTCTTTTAAACTATAATCTCCTTTATTAACACTGCTGCTGCTTGTCTATTTGAATTAAGTGAATACTTAGTTCTTCATTGTGTCCTTCTGTTCAAAGTAGATATTCTTTTTATATTTGCTGCTCTAATATATGTTTGAAGAAGCTAAAGTTTTTTTAATTACATTTTGCAGATGGGGCCAGGTCTTTATTTTGGATGCCTTATCGAGGTATAAAGCGGCTGATGCTCGTGAGGCTGAAAATATAGTGGAGCGAGTTACTCCTCGTCTCCAACATGCAAATTGTGCTGTGGTGCTTTCTGCTGTCAAAGTATGTTTATTTCTTCAACTTTTGATATATTTCTTGTTAATGAAATATGATGATAAGAAGTTTGAACTAACACAAGTACTTCAATGAAGAAAGGGAGATGTGCATCTCACCGAGGCTAAATTATAAAAACCACCCTGCCACTTTCTCCTTTACCTCAACTTACACGACCCACCCCAATGCACGCATTTTCAGATGCTTCAGTTTTGACCTTGCATTTACTCTTTTCTAGAGTAGAGAAGATTGTGGAGTTCTAATATAAAGCTTTGCAAAGACAAGTTGGCAGACAACATTGGTTATATTAATGGAAAAGAATCACATAAACTGAATAAATTGTTTGAGAAACTGCCAATTTGGGTAGCTCCTATGAAGATGCAGAAATGCCTGGAACATGATTTTTAATGTGATACATGCCTGATTCTTTGGAGATGCTATCTAAATTAGATATTCAAGAGATGCCTGGAACATGATTCGGAATTGTCAAATATTTTTGTTTTTGTAGTTATCTAAGATGGAGTTGTGATATAACACCTCAATTGAAATGAGGTGAACCATGGATTGTTTTTTAGCAGTTTGAATGAATTAAAGGCTAAAATCTACAGGTTAAATTGTAGGTGTTTGTTTTCCTGTTGTTTCCATGACAAATTATCTGGGTGCTTTTGCAATTTTGTGCTTCCATACTTAGCTTCGTGCATTTTACAGATGATTCTTCAGCAAATGGAACTTATTACTAGCACTGATGTGGTCCGAAATCTTTGTAAGAAGATGGCACCTCCGCTTGTTACTCTTCTTTCGGCAGAACCCGAGATTCAGTATGTAGCGCTGCGGAACATCAATCTTATTGTACAGAAAAGGCCTACTATACTTGCACATGAGATTAAGGTGAGTTGAATGTGCATATCTTATTAATCAAATTTTTTCCTCCTATATTGTATAAGGTTTTTGAACTTCTACACTCCATTTGTGGAATAGGTTTTCTTCTGCAAGTACAATGACCCAATCTATGTTAAGATGGAGAAATTGGAGATAATGATTATGCTTGCCTCTGATCGGAATATAGATCAGGTACATTTCATGCAATGAAGTTTTATTTATTGGTGTAGGTTGTAGTTAAAATACAATTTTGACTTCTTATTGTGATTCTTGATCGTTTTATATGGCATCTTCAAATTCTTTCTAATTGAGTGTTGAAATATTTCCATGCGTACTGAGATAATTACTCCTAGTATTCATGAAAACTGCAAGCTATAAGAGAGATCATTACTCTGATGGAGTTTGTCGTTGCAAATTACACGATGCTGCTATCTTACATGATTTTACTTTATATAAATTGCATATCTAATTTGAAAGGCTTGACCTTAGTTATTCATTGTTGTGAAAATTTGTCAAGTCCGTTGACACTCTCAAGCATCCTTAGTTCTTGTTTTGGCTGATTTTCAATTTCAAGATTCTAGAGGCTTGAATAATGGAGATGGTGGTGATTCAAACAGTAAAACAATTAACTTGAATCTTATGGAAAATGTAGCCTACTTAGGTTTCTGATATGATTTAATTGTCTACATGTACCGATTTCATAGATACTTTTTAACCTTCTCAACTTTCGTTCTGTTCTAACTAATCCTATTTCTTCAGCCTTCGAGTTGTCGATTATAATCCATTCAATTCCATCTAATCCTATTTTCTGCTCTGTAAGCTACATCCTTTTTTAATATTATGGTAATCTAAAATAATTGGTGATTCTTGCGCCAAGGTTCCCCTTCAGAAACTAATAGATTGTCTTGTAGGTCTTGCTGGAGTTCAAAGAATATGCTACGGAAGTAGATGTAGATTTTGTTAGGAAGGCTGTTCGAGCAATTGGACGGTGTGCAATTAAGTTGGAGAGGGCTGCCGAACGGTGCATTAGTGTTTTGCTAGAGCTGATAAAGATCAAAGTGAACTATGTTGTGCAAGAGGCTATTATTGTTATTAAGGATATCTTTAGACGCTATCCTAACACGTGAGTTTGGAACATCTATTATTATGGTCTACTTGTTTTGTTTCAGAAAATTAGGTGCACAAGCTGCTTCTTTTTTTTTTTTAATTGGAATCTTACTCTGCTTTGCAACCTTCTTTTGCAGCTATGAGTCCATTATTGCAACCCTGTGTGAGAGTTTGGACACTTTAGATGAGCCAGAGGCTAAAGTAATAATAAACTATCCTTTAATATTCTCAAGAACAGTTGTTTTATATCCAGTTTAGCATTCCTTTAGTTTCATTTCATCTTAACTGCTATATATTTCACAGGCATCAATGATCTGGATTATTGGGGAGTATGCTGAAAGAATTGATAATGCTGATGAGCTTCTTGAGAGCTTCCTAGAAAGTTTTCCTGAAGAGCCTGCATTGGTACAATTGCAATTGCTCACAGCAACTGTCAAATTATTTCTTAAGAAGCCAACGGAGGGCCCACAGCAGATGATTCAGGTTACCACTATTTCCTTTTTCATTCTCTTTCTCACATCACTTTGTACTATTTCACTTATCTCCTTGACTGAAGAAGTGTCCAATCAAGATATTCATAAGGAATGTTGATCTCATCCTGCGGATGTGAACGTATTTTTCACTTCCCTTAAATGTGTCTTCAATAATATCATTGTATATTCCCCTATGATGCACAAATCCTTGCTTTGCTTTTGGAATTGTCTGCATAAGATAATCATTTTAATGGAGCTTGATCAGCATTGACTTGCTCTATTGATATGGAGTTTGATCAGCACTGTTATGTAACGACTTCGTAATTTTTGCTTCTTTTCTAATCACATGGAAACGTCATTGTTCGTCACATAGTGTAGTGATTTTCTGGGTGCTTCCTTTTCTGACTTGCATAGGTAATATTGTGCAGGCGGTTCTAAACAATGCCACCGTTGAGACAGACAATCCTGATCTCCGTGATCGGGCATACATATACTGGCGTCTTCTCTCTACTGATCCTGAGGTATAAAAATCCTTATATTTATTATGACCACAATCTCAATATTATTTTTTCACAATAATCATTGGTTTCTTTTCTCAGGCCGCAAAAGATGTAGTTCTGGCAGAAAAGCCAGTCATCAGTGATGATTCAAACCTTCTTGACCCCTCTCTTCTTGATGAGCTCCTCGCAAACATTGCGACCCTTTCTTCAGTGTACCATAAGCCTCCAGAAGCTTTTGTTAGCCGTGCAAGGACTGCCGCGCCTAGACCAGATGATGAGGAATATCCTGATGGAGGTGAAACGGCTTATTCTGAATCACCCTCTCATGCAGCTGATGCCGCACCGGCACCTGTCACTGCTGCTGGCACAAGTGCTGTTACGCATGCAGCTGCAAAGCAGCCAGCACCTCCGGCCACTGTGCCTGCTGCAGCTCCTGTGCCGGATCTGCTTGGTGATTTAATGGGGCTGGATAACTCCATTGTACCTGTTGATCAGCCGACTACACCTTCAGGGTGAGGATAAATATCTTTTCTTGTTTATACATGTATATTCCTGCAAATTCTTCTATTTACGTGTGTGAATCTGAGATTTCATGCATACCTTTTAAACTCTTGAATGTACAGTTTCTTAACAAATTGCTGTTTACTTGAAGTTGGAAACTCATCCAATTCATGTGGAGAAATTGGTTTTAATTTAGATTTTTTTCTTTCTTTTTCCCGAAGGACATTTTTGCGCCTATGTATGTAAGAAATTAAGTTTTTGAAGATAACATATGAAGGAGCAGACTTTGCAGGAATATATATATATATATATATATATATATATATATATATATATATATATATATATATATATATATATATAGCACAGCTACTATACTCTCATGAGTACGATCACCCTCGGAGGCATAAGCCGTGCTCGATGATAGAGCTACAGAATTGACGATCCTTACCGATAAACATTATATAGAGCATTTAAAAATGCTAGAAATCAAATTGGAGAATCGGACGACACCATGCACCTGACGAGCACAGAAGCTCTACAAAATTGACAATATATAACAGCCGGTATGAGATACTTGCTAATCTAACGATGTAAAAGAATCAGAAAACGTTGAACTCCTGATAGAAAATATATATACACTACATAGATAATAGATCAATATCCAATCATAAATTGAAGGATCTGATGCATCCGACTTTTTAGGAGCGACGCTTTAGATCGAGCGCTTTATGCCCGCTGGATGGACCTTACTAGTGATTTCCGATAAATTAAAAATTTATTTGCTAGAAGTTTGAAATACTCATAAGCAGTTGAACGGAGGGATCGTAGATTCGGAAGCACCATCATCTGAAAAAGACTTATAAATAGCGCAGAGCTCTATGCTCTCAAGAGTATAGTAGCCCTACTCTCCTATATATATATATATATATATATATATAATGTAGAGCTACTATGCTATCGGAAATATAGAGGATTTGATGCTTCCGACTTTTTGACCTTTAGATCGAGGATTATACGGTTAGGATGATAGTGGTCCTTTCTAGGGTTGAGTACTCCCTATAAGGTAATAATGTTAATTTAAAGGTTGGAAATAATCAACAAGTGTGATGATGAGGGCCAAAAAGTCGAAAGCACCAGGTCCTCTATGCTTTCGATAGCACAGTAGCTCTACGCTCTCTCTCTCTCTCTCTCTCTCTCTCTCTCTCTATATATATATATATATATATATATATATATATATATATATATAGTCCGGCTACTGTGCTATCAATAGCACCAAGCGCTTGGTGCTAGCAAGCTTTCCACCGTAAGGCCTACCCATTCGACTATTTCCACTCGTTAGATCATACTATTCAACCAACCACTTAATCCTTGGGAACCACTATTATCCTAACTGTACATTTCCTCATCGAAGGGCCGAAAACTTAATAGCACCAATGGCTTGGTGCTATTAATAATATAGTAGCCTAATTCATATATATATATATATATATATATATATATATTTCACTATCTGTTTAGACCATTTTCTGTTTCACACTTTTGGCAGTAGGTGGATTTTAATACTCACCCTCGCATTCCACTCTTCCATTTTCATGTATTTTCTTTTTCTTTTTTCGTAGGCCACCTTTACCAGTACTACTGCCTTCCTCAACTGGTCAAGGTCTACAGATAACTGCGCAGCTTGTGCGACGCGATGGCCAAATATTTTACAATATACAGTTTGAGAACAACTCACAGATTGTGTTGGATGGTTTCATGATACAATTCAACAAGAATACATTTGGTCTTGCTGCTGCTGGTCCTCTTCAGGTGGTTTTCCTTTTTTTTTTTTTTGCTTTTTCATTTTATAGTTTTTTCATTATGATTTCTGAAAGACCAAAGTATCAGTCACCATAAATTGAGATGCTATTGGCAATTGTATTAGGTCCCACCACTGCAACCTGGAGCATCGGCCCGCACCCTTCTGCCTATGATATTGTTCCAGAATGTGTCAACTGGACCTCCAAGCTCACTTTTGCAGGTTGCTGTGAAAAATAATCAGCAACCAGTCTGGTACTTCAATGATAAAATCTCATTGCATGCCTTCTTTGTGGAAGATGGTCGGATGGAGCGAGCAAATTTCCTAGAGGTTAGTGGCTTTGTATATTGCTGTATTTGTGCTGTTGCAGTTAGCACTGAAGAGTTTACTCTTGGGTGAGGTCAAATGATAAATCTAATCCAAATTGTTGGGATCGTGTCTGAAAATATGAAGCATCCTCTGCTTTTTCTGTTCTCATAATATATTTCTCAAGGATCTTCATGCATGTCTATTATACTTTGTTTATTAAGAAAGAAGGAAAGTCGATCATGATTCATTCGCTAACAGCACTTCCATTGAATTGTTCTCTGATAAACTGTTTCAGTTTACTAACAGATTTTGTATTACTTGGTACTTTTGCAGACATGGAAAAACCTTCCGGATGCGAATGAAGTCACAAAGGATTTGCCTAATGCAGTCATCAATAGTGTTGATGCAACAATTGAACATCTGACGGCATCTAATGTTTTTTTCGTAGCAAAGCGGAGGAATGCGAGCAAAGACCTCCTGTATCTATCCACCAAGATCCCTCGTGGTATCCCGTTCCTTATCGAGCTTACTGCTACAGTGGGTATTCCCGGTGTTAAATGTGCAGTAAAGACGCCAAGCCCCGAATTGGCGCCGCTTTTCTTCGAAGCCATGGAGACTCTTCTCAAGTGATGACGATTTTGATGGTTGACCTTGTAAAATGATAAAATTTTCCTCTCTACGTAGTGTTGTGAAACCAATGCATTCTGGTTATATGTTGTGAGTTTGTTTTTTAGCTAGGGTGAATTTGATACCCTTGTATTTTAGATCATTGGTAGTCCCTGAGGAATTCGCATTCAAAATTCAGTTTGTGAACAGTATCAATCTTTCGGTGGTCCTGTTTTCACTTCAGCTTTTTACATTTAAGTTACGCAATGTGCATCATCATTGGATGGTGATTATTGTTCCTATTATAATTTCTGCAACATTTTATTTTCTCTAGTACTTATTCGGAAGTTCCAGATCTTCTGTTTTTTCGTTGGTTTGTGTTGTCTTCTATGTTACGCCAAAGTCTGATGGCCTGATGCTTTTCACACATCTCTAATAACTCTAAACACCTGCACCATGAAAGTTGGGATTTCATTTAAATCTTGAGATCCTGCTCTGAGAAAAATCTAAGAACCTGCTATGAGTAAGCATTAAAATTTTGAACTGTATACCTGCACTTCTTGGATTTTATTTTAAAGATTGTAAACGTAAAGAAGCTAGAGCAGTTTAGTTATATTTTAAATCGCAGTTTGTTTTCCCTTTGGTCATTTGCACTGTAAATAATATTAATATTATAAGGTGCTTATAAAGCCCTTTAACAACGTAATGTGTAGAGCTAGGAATATTTCTATGTGGATGTGCTACTAGGGAGGTGTCTAACTCTTCTAAAGAGAACTGGATTTATGTACAGAGAGGAGCAAATATGTCATGAAATTTAGGTGAAGCACTTATGTGAGTAGTACCATATTGTATCTCGTACCAGGGAATCAACTATATATTACCCATTCTAGTTCCCTTCAAAGAACAAAAGTCTCCATAAGCATGCCCTCAATTTATTTCCCTCAGTCAACATCCAAATAGATAAACATTATACACTGTTTGGACATCTTTTCTGAAATATGGCAACAATAAGTTTATTGCAGTAGCGACAGCCTCTTGTTATGATAATTCAGGTGATGTTATTGTTAGCAGCTGTACTAACATTCTGGCCCAACCTTGTAGACTAACTAATATTACCAACATTCTTTTTTTTTTCAGAGGAAGGAAGAGAAAGAATTAGCTTTATATGGATGAGTATTATCTTCAGAAGATCCAAATTGCTTCTGGGTTAGAACCCGACAATACTGATAATGACCATGAGGAAGACGAGCTCGAAATAAAAGCATCAGTTTCAGGTAAGTTGTAATTAGTAGAATTTGTAGCCTTAGGTTAGCATTAGCATGGTCCGCTGGCAAATGAGGATGATAATTTTGTTTCTTTACTTATTTTATAAAAAGTTATTGAAGGATCTCTTGTTAATTACTTGAATTGGCTAAAACTTTTTGGTTGGCATTTTTGAAGAAACAAAGACCTATGAAGATGGCTGTACCACAATTAATCACAGTCACGACCAGCGAAATCTCCTGCGACGATGATGAAAACCTGAGGCCTAAACATGTCATCCCTAAGTTGAGCAACAAAAGTGAAAAGAATCATAGTTTGGGTGTAAAGAAGAATCCGCTGAAGAGATATTCTTCTAAGCATAAGCCACATAGGAAAGGAAGGAGCCATGCATGTGCTGCAAAATAACAAGAGAAAGAGCAGAGGCGGGAAGAAGCGTTGATTGGTAGTTTTGTTTGGTAGGATTTTGTGGTTTTTGTAAACTATAGTTTTAGTTTGGGTTGTGAAACTAAAGATTTACTTGCTGGTGGATTATTATATGTAGTTTAATATAATTTCAGTGTATCATGTTGAACTATATTGTAGCATTAATTACTTGGTTTGCCTGATAAGAGAGCACTTAATTAATCCTTTTTTTTTGTATGATTATGGGTATTTTTGGCATAGCACATAAATCTTTTCATTGCATCTCTGCAACCATATGGATATATAACAGTATTTATGTCCACAATCTTAATTAGTGAAACCTTGTGAAGTCGAAAGTGTATTTAAAAATAGTGCACTACTGTTGAGGGGTATCTCATATACTTTTTAAAAGGAATAATTGCCTATATAGTTTTCAAAACCTCTGAAATACTTTATATTTACTCCTTTTTTTAATTTTAAATATACTCCTCAAATTAATATTTCTCTGTTATTCAAAAATACCCTTACTATTAATACCCATTAAGTAATCTCGTGTTCAAGCTGAGTTAAATTTTTACCATAGTTAAAAAATAGTAAAAATGACTATTTTGTTTCTAACTTAAGTGCAAATAAAAATAGTTGGTGACTGTACAAGAGTACTTTTGAAAGAGTAAAAAATTAAAATATTTTTTTTGCTCCTAACTTAGGAAGTAAATAATTAAAATGAGTTGGTGATAATAGAAGTTTATATTTGAAAGGATAAAATATACAGAAATAACGGCTTCCTAATAGTTCACTAAAAAAAATTTAACTCTATTTGAAAATTTTGAAATCTTAAAAGAGTATTTTTAATATACAGAAAGCCCAAATTTTTTTAGAGATATATAAATAATTGCTCCTCATAAAAAATAAATAAAGTACTGTTGAGAGCATTTCGTATACTTTTAATTTTAGGGATATTTCGAATACATTTACATACGTAGTGCATGAGGTTTGATATGCCAAGCATGAGCTTGTACGTACATATATACGATTTAACAATACTAAGATCTGACACTAGAAATTAAGATCTAACTACGCGGACAAAAAAATCCGCTTGTTGTTATCATTTGATCATGATGCTATATATCTAATCCTATTAAATTTAGGAATCATGTACGATTTGTAATCATTACGAAAGCGTGAAATATAACAGTTTTAGGACACGTACGCTTTATATAAATATATTTAGGACAGTTAAATATCCACATAACGGTCTGAGCAAATCTTCTAGATAGCGATACACACTAGGATTAGGAAACTGCTAAATCTCAACCGTCAATTGGAACTCGATCCACTAGGACTAAGGAACACTATAAATATAATCAGCGTCTGCTAATTAATATAAGTGTTAATATTAATTAGTATCGTACTTCTACCTTATTACTTACTCTATTGCTCTCTCGATCGCTTAAAGAATTCGATCGGTGGACGGTAATCAAGAATTCGAAGATGACGGAGGTGGCGTCAACGAGCAGTCACGGCTTCTCCTCCAACTCCGACGTCTGGTCCTTCCAACCGTCCGACGAGAGCCTCGCTGTCGATTTCCTGCATCCGATGGCCGCCGGCTTCGCCGTTCCCGACGGCATCCGCATCATCGCCGACGATCCCTACCGCGCCGAGCCGTGGAAACTCCTCGCGGCCCATCAGAGAGACGTGGCTGAGGGCGCCTACTTCTTCACCAAGAAGGTGATGCTCAGCTCTAAAGGGCTGCGGCGGAAGCGAACCGTCGGCGAGGCGGATAAGGTTGTTGGGACATGGAGGATCCAGAATAGCAAGAACGAGAGCAACGCCGATCGGACGCCCGCAGACAAGATCGTGAGGTGGCGCAAGACTCTTCTCTCGTACTATAATGCAGCAAATAGCAGCACGACCACCGGGTACGTGATGCATGAGTACGAACTTTTCAAAACCGGCCATGGTGGGGATAGCGGAGGTCGTCTCAACGGTGAGACGCATGAATTCGTAATTGCTCAAGTTAAATTGAGCGAGCGGGAGGTCGCAAGAAATAAAAGGAAGAGGAAGGAATCCGCCTCAGCTGCTTGCAGGAACAGCACCAGTCCCGGCACTAGTAATGCAGGTGCAGCTGCAGCTGCAGCTGGCACTCATGATGATGACTTTTTGAACAGCTTCTTTTCTCCCGATGGTGTTGATGCCGTCAAGAAGTTTTTAAGCAATAGCGAATGGGAGGAACTGCTGGGGGAGATTGCACGCAGCGCAGACTGAGGAAGGATGTAATAAAGTCATGAAAGTTCTTACATTTAGTCACGACATATGTTAAATTTTGTTTATATTTTTATTGTTATATTTTCTGTATACAGTGAACTAATTTGAACTGTTAATACATACAAAATTTTGGCTCGTTTGAACCCTTTTTTAATAATTTTTCCTGATTAAATTTTATAAATTTACATCTATCTACAATACTAATTTTTTTAATATTTTTTTTTTTTATCTTTTGATAGAGATATAATTAATAGTTCATCGAAAACTAATAAATTTTAGAATCAACTGAAGAGGTATTTGGATGCAGATTATAAGGTTTTGATGTTGGTAGCTTCAGTTCTAATGTTAAAGGGCCTATTTGGCCTAAATTTTGGAAAAATGATTTTGGTTAAAAGTTGTAGAGGATTGAGTTTAGATAAAAANTACAAAAAGCAATCATACCAAAATTTATATTTCAAATCTAAATTTATGATTATAATTTAATCTAAATTAACTTTAAATGTATATATATCTAAATTTAAATAGTTCTTTTTTCAAACATAATAATTATTATTAAATTAAATTCTACACCTCTTACATATAAGAAAGCCCTCTACTTTCAATGCTACAGCAGCTACACCACCCTCGTTTTCATTTTTCTAAAATATATATATTAATTATATATATATATATATATATATATATATATATAGGATTTAACAATACTAAGATCTGACACTAGGAATTAAGATTCTACTACGCGGACAAAAAAAACATTCCGCTCGTTGTTATCATTTGATAATAACGCAAAATATCCTATCCTCGTTGCCGTGATTCAATCATATTAAATATAACAGTTTTAGGACACGCTCAATATATTTAGGACAGTTAAATATCCACATAACGGTTGGGAGCAAATCTTATAGACAGCAATACACATTGTAGGATTAGGAAACTGCTAAATCTCAACCGTTAATTGGAGCTCCACTAGGACTAACGAACACTATTAAATATTAATATAATTTGTACTTATGCTTTAATAATATTAGACTCAACCCACGGGTTAAGTCTCTCTCTACCCCGATTCTCTCTCTAACTCTCTCTCTCTCTCCTCCCCCCACCCCCACCTCCACCATCTTCTATAGCCTTCTCTCTCTAACTCACTCTCTCCTCCCTCTCTCGGTGGGGGTGGGGGTGGAGGTGAAGAGATCATCAGGTGGGTAAGGAGAGAGAGAGAGAGTTAGAGAGAATCGGGGGTAGAGGGAGAACCTGTGGGAGGATAAGGAGGAGAGAGAGAACTAGAGAGAGAACGGGTGGGGGAAGGGGAGGAGAGAGAGAGAGAACCTGTGGGGAGAGGGGGGAGGGTAGAGAGAGAGAGTTAGAGAGAGAAAAGTGGGTACGTACGTACGTACGTAGTAGGAAAAGAGAGAAAATTAATTTCTCTTAATTATCACTAAAAATACATTTTTAACGATTTCTTTAATTTCTTAATCAGAAATATTTCGAAAATGAGGTTAAATTGGTAAATATATTTTTTCAATAAAGCTAGATAAGAAATTCGTTCAATATGCTACTGGTCTTAAGAATCATGCACGTCCCTAATCACTAAGAAACCATTACAAATAATAATTTTTAAACAGCTTATTTAGGATAACCGTACAAGCACATAAGGGTAACTATACAAGAATTAATATTTGTTACGTTAAAACGGTCTATTTACGTATAAGTCGATAAAATTTAAAAATAATAAATATATCTCTTCAAATTTCTAAAAAATTTATATACTACTATAAGTTAAAATTTTGAAACAGTGCGAGAAAGATTACATATAATTAAATTTGATTATGTATTTTTCAAGTCTATTAGTCCAAAGGTAGCAATGTTTAAAAGGAGCTAGCTTATATCATCAAGATCATCAAGAAGAGAAAGGATCTAAAAGGTTTGAAACTTTCAATCATCACTGATGGCTAGCTTTCTGTTAGAACTACGTATATCGATCTTTTACGACCAAAGAAAAGAAATTCTATAATTATTGTAAAACAGTAATAAATTAATTTTGAGATTGTGGTCATAGTAAATATAAGAATTTTTTACACTCAGAATCAGTAAATATATCGAAGACACCCAGCATACGTATGCCCGATCACCGATCGAGTGCAAAATTGTCTGTCTCAATGGTCGCATTATTTAGAACAGCTTGCACAATATTACCTATGCAAGTTAGAATAGAAAGCACCAAAATGACGACTTAGGGGCCTATCTGTAAATTAAACATAATTTAAAAATTTTAGCTGCTTCAAACATATATATTAGAGCAGCAAATACAAAAAGAATATCTTTTAGAAGTTTGACGCAACTACTTTGAACAGAAGGGAATAATGTAAAATTTAGTCTCCACTTAATTCCAGCAGACAAGCAACAGTAAGAATATTACAGTTTGAAAACTTTATGCATTTGAGAATTATGAGGAGAAGCCGTCGATTTTAGACATGCAAAGTGCTTTCCAATATAACCAATTAGAGAGCATCTAACATAATTTTTAAGTGACAATATGCCTTTATACTTGAGTCTAGATATCTATATCTATATCTATATCTATATATGAATTCTCATGCCTAAATTTTACGTGAATGTACCCCTTAATTTAAGGAAAGTGGGGCCCTAAGTCTTTTTTTTTCTTCTCTTAAAAACTACATTTACTTTATTTTGAAACTCTTCGCTTCCCGTTGCATTTACTCATATTTACTTTTTTTTTTTTCAAAGGCCTTGGCCTACTATGTATACCTATACATAAATTCTCATGCCTAAACCCTATGTACCCCTTTAATTTGAGGGAAATGGAGCCCTAAGTTATTTCTTTTCTTCTCTAAGAAACTACATTTACTTTATTTTTTTAAATGGCTCTTCGCTCCTTGTTGCATTTACTCATATTTACTTTCTTTTTTTTTTTTTTCCAATGGCCTTTGGTCTACCATTCATGAGAAAATGTGTAATGTTTGTACTTAAAATCGTATTGTATAGTTATGCGAATTAAGTAGGCGTTTCCTCTCTAATGATCTTCGAAAAAGAGAAGTATTAGCTAGGATATGGAGTCGTCAGGAAGGGGTTGAAGGTGCTGTGGTACCTCACGTAAGAAAGCCTTAAATGAGAGTGTGAAAAGGTCCGATATCTATATAATAATTTTTCTTCTCCTATAGTTCTTTCTGTTTTTCGTTGAATTATAATTCTATTCTAAAAACTTTAATATATTTGTATTACAACAACAATGGTGTATAGCGATACTTTTAAATATCGGTATAGGTCAAGAAAAGTGCTACTGGCTAAATTACCGACACTTTTAAAAAGTGTTACTATATGTAGGGCCACTAGGTATATAGTGACATTTTAAGAGTATCGATATGACCTAAAAAGAATGCTGCTAATTTACCAATATTTATTTAAGCAATTAATAACCGCTGGAACCCTACCTCGTCGGCTGCGGCGACGGAGGAGGAAAGCGAAGGGCTCATTGTCTAGGGTTTCATTGGATTGAGTGAATGGAAAATTAAGGAGAGATGGTGATCAAATTATTTTTTTTTTTCTTTTCTGTTTATAATCGGACCGAATGAGCTCGATTGGGTGGGTTGAGGAGAGTAACATTTTATTTTTTGTTGGATTAGGCTTTATATTTAGACCTTAAGATTTTTTTAAAAATTTTGGTATAAATGACACACTTACACAAAAGTGTCCCAAATATGTGTCGCTATAATCTAATTTTATTGTAATATTTTTATATTATTAAATTTAATCAAATATAATTATATCCTTCTTTTTTTTCACTTCCCATATTTATTTATTTTTATTAAAAATTTTTATCCGTCATTGTGAGGGTTCCTAGTAACCTATTAATTTTCTTTCTATTTCATTCTATTACAATTTACAACACTGCAAGGAGTCGCATTAAATTCAGGCAATTGTAGTCTTCAAGCACCTCCTTGCTGATGCCTGATGGTAAAAACACATAATCTTCCATTTTATTACATTCCAAAAGCTCAATGTAGGAAAGTAGTCTTCACAGATGCCATATTGAAACATAAAATGACAAATAACAAAGTACTGATAATGTAGATATTTTACTTGTTATCTTTAATCATTTAGCAAATAAAAATAAAAAATTAATTGATAATAGTTAATTAATAAAGTCATTAAATGTAAACTTCTACCCTAATTAACTAAAATAGTACAAATAAGAAATATAAAAATTTGTAGAAAAGTCAATAGAAAAATAAAAGTTGAAGAATTGGCTTATAACTGAGGGTCATTCTGCATTTTTACCTTTATAAAACTCTAGAACAATTGCTATTGAAATTAGGTATTTACATATACGTATTTGAAACATAATTGTATGTATTCTGCTAAAAAATAATGTTTACACTTAAAGCGATAAACGATTTCATGTTCTATTTCATGTTTTACTATTATGTATATGTATACATATAAAATTAGTGTCATATTGACTAGGTATTTACATAAATATGCACCATGTAAAATATGATCCAAGTTATACAGTTAACTTCGGAAGTTGGACAAGCCAAACAAATGACCTTCATAGTTGGTTCATTCGTTTCCTGCGAGATGTCATACAAATGACATTCATTATTGATTCACCTTTTTCTTGTGAAATTAGCCAATATAATGCTTGGTGTATTTATATGCTATATGATTTACAATCTTTTTCCTATAGTCTAGGATGAGTAATGTTATATTATATTTACTATTTGGGATATTGGAGGATTAACCAATGACTCAAGTTTTTTCGGCCTTAGAGAGGGTTTCGTTGGAGGTGTACACGGTAGTGCAAACTCTATAAGGACGGCTGCGGTGGGGCGAGGGCCACATACATGATCGTGAGGTGGCGCAAGACGTTTCTCTTACTACAATGCCAACAACTGCAGCAAGACTACCAGTTATGTGATGCATGAATATGAACTTTTTATTCCTTTCAAAAAAAATATGAACTTTTTAAGAACGGCTGTGATGTGGGCAGCGGGGCTCGTCGCAAGGGCGAGATCCATGAATGCGTCATATGTTATGTCAAGTTGAGCGATTGGGAAATCTCGAGAAGAAATCGGAGGTGGAAGGAAATCTCGAGAAGAAATCGGAGGTGGAAGGAAGCCGCTTACCAGGCACGGGCAGACTTTCCTGTACTTCCTGCGGAGCCCACTCTCGACTACAACGGCGAAGTGGATATGAAGATGACTATGGACGAGATAAATGAGTTACTTAATGAGGAAGTCATGTCCGAACAATGTAAATGAAAAGTTGTTTAGCTTTTCCATTTTTTTTTCATTATCACAATTAATTAACGTATATAATTATTCAATAAAATATTTGAGTTGTTAGTAGCTACATTATTTTATCTTTTAATATAAATGTTAAAATTTTCTATAACATTTTATATTTTTAAAAAATAGCGATTATGTTATCTAATTTAACATAATATCACAACAACAGTATAAATTTTAAATTTAACTCTCAGATTTTTTATATTATTAATTTTTATTTATTTAATTAAGCCTATTTTTTTGGGTCTACCAAAAGGTTTCAAGTATTGAATATAAATATTAAAAAATACTTAGACATTTTTTTTTCTAATATTTATATAGTTTATTTATATATAGAGGCAATTTTTACTATTTTATTTGAACAGAGTGATTAAATTTGTTGTTGAGCACAAATCGAGAGGGACGACAAACTGTAAATGCATAATTGGGTGGAGATTTTGAAGGTCTTGATTTTCATTACTTCAATTTCACAGCTATAAGAGTTGCTAATGTTTTTTATGATAGAGGCCAAAGAGTTGTTCAATAAATTTAAAATGCAATCCATAGCTATAAAATAAACAGTAGAAAAAAATAGTTTTTACCGAACTCGACTTCATCCTAAAATCAAGTTTAGTAGAACTCGACTTCTCATGAAGTGAACTCGCGTTACGCATTATGTACGATTCCGCTAATGATTTTCCTAAAAATACATTAACCAACCAAATTGTATGTAAATCTTTTTGCACTTTTTTCTGAAATTTATTTATAGTAATATATGAATTTGTTCAAAAATTTGAAGAGATATATTTATTATTTTAAAGTTTTATCAAATTATCTCTATTAATTGAAACGTATACATATAAAAGAATGACACTAAGTATATACGCGAATGAAACTGATTCGGGTTAGAAAAACTAAGTTGATTGAATGGGTTTATATTTCTGAATTCGGTCCCACTTTTTTGATAGGATAAATAGGAGCAAAAATTATATAAGAGCCTCTCCGCTAAAGAAAGCTCACTACATATAATGCATAAGTATTAAAACAGCAACAAACAATTATTTAAAGTCTGTGTTCGAAACTTTCTGTAGAAGGATCAATAATGGATTAAGAATCTAATTCCAATGTTCCATATTATGACATGAAATAGGTACGATCTAGTAATTTTGGAGTCCGGCTATTATGCTATTAATAACATCAAGATGTCAGTACGATCAAATTTTTCGCCATTTGCTTGATTTTTTAAGTCATTTTTCATTCGTTCGATCACACTTTTCAACCAATCATCCACTCAAGTTTAGAGGACCACTAACTGCATATCTTTTTATCAAACAGCTGAAAATCTAATAGTGTCAATCACTTGACGTTATTAATTATGTGGTAACCTAATTCATCATTTTTAGTCATTTTTTTATGCTAATTAATATTGAATTGTGCTAGTGCCATAAAATAAGCATTGGACCAAAAAATAATAAAATGAAAAAGTGCTTTTCTTGTTAGATCAGAATAAATGAAAAAGAAAAAGAGTTCGATTTCACGTTCCAGCTGAGAATCTGCGCCAAATTTTAATTGAAACAAAAAGTACAGGTATATTGTCACCTACGATCCAAAAAAAAAAGAAAAAAAAAGACGCGCACACACACATACAAACGTAGCAGATTAAAAAAAGAAAAGGCGGGAAAGGTAACGTCAAAATTTGTGGCCCGTCCAAGTCAAAACCCGTAAGGAAACAACACTGGGACTCGGACTTCCTCAAAAGAAATTAAAAATTTAAAGTTTAAAAATAAAAACATACTAAAAGATTAGGATTATGCACACGTGCCGGAAAAAGAAAAAAAAAATTCCTTTTTGGAAAGATTCTAGTCCTAATTATTTCACTCTTTAAATCCTACTTCTACTTAAACTCCAACTATTGCGGAGGTTTAATAATGTAAGCTCCAAGCGCTGATTGATGATCCTACATTGGCGTTCAGTATGCCATCAATGGCGGTGAAAGTCGGTAGACCATTGACGGCAGCAGAACTTTTGAGATCATCAAAGGGGGTGGTGCCGTCATCAGGTGCCGATTTCCGATTCAATCCCCCCGAAGACCGCCTCATCCTCGAGTACCTCCTGCCCTTCGCCCTCGGCCGCATCACCGGCGCCGAGTCTGTCATCAACGACGATCCCTACCGCGTCGAGCCGTGGGTGCTCCTCGACGAGCACCAGCGGGACAGCGAGGAGGGCGCGTTCTTCTTCGCGACGAAGACGATGGTCGGAACGCGGAGGAGCCGAACCGTCGGAAAAAACGGCACGTGGAGGACCCAGACAAGCGAGAAGAGGCCCGTGGTCGATGCCGCCGGCTGCATCGTTGCCGTGTTCCGTAAGACGCTGCTGTCGTATTACACAGCGGGCAATCGAACCACGAGCACAGGGTATGTCATGTACGAGTATGAGCTGTTCGTCGACAACGATGGAAGCGATGGCGGCACCACGTACGTCTCCGTTTTATGCCATATTAGGAAGAGCTGTCGGGAAGTCGCGAGAAGTAACAAGCGGAAGAGACAATTCAAGTTTCAAGCTACCATTGCCGCTGCCAGCGCAGCAGCTTCTCCGTCCGGATGTACATCTAGATCTGCTGTTTTATTTCCATGCGAAGCGCCTGCTGTGATCGACTCTGTCGATCCCAATCCAGATTCAGCGACATCTATGTCGGGACTGTTCGAATCGAGAGCGGAAGACATTGCCAACCAACTATCGACAACTTCTCTGTCAGAAAATTCTAATCGGAGAATTCCTCCTAAACCTGCATGCGAAGCCCCTGTCGTTGACGACGACAGTGACGCCAACACGAATTCCATGGTATCTATGTCGAGACCGCCAGAATTGAAAGCGTCAGCTGAATCTGCAGGTGAAGCTCGTAAAACCTTTGTTTCGAAACCGGTAACAGGCCAGGTAGAAACCACGGGCAGAAACTCTGCGACACCTCCGTCAGGAACACCCAAGTCGAAAGCTTTTCCTGAAACCGCAAGCGAAGCCCCTGCGGTTACTGACGGCACCAATGCCAAGCCTGATTCTCCGATATGTCTGTCGGAACCGCCCGAATCGACAGCTCTTTTCGAATCTGCATGTAAATCTCCCACCGCCACGAACCAACTCTCCGCAACTCCTCAGTCCGCACTGCCGGAGTCGAGATCTCTTCGTGAATCTGCATGTGAAACCCCTGCAGTCGCCGTGGGCAACCAGCACTCTGCAAGTTCTCTGTCAGAACAGCTTGAGTTGAGATCTCTTCATGAATCTGCACGTGAAGACACTGCGTTTGGATCTGAAGATGCTGCGAACAATTCTAAGCCCGATGCCTCTCTTCTTCCTCTACCATCCGGCGCATCATCAGAGTCACGGCAAGAAGAACCGCCATCCGACAGCTCCTATAGTCTGGATGAATTGATTGATATCGTAGGGACAGCGGATCGAGGCGCGACCATCATATACGATGGTCAGCTGTGGGAATTCATAGGGCCCTTCGATCCCATCATAATCGAGCAACTGAAATAACGGCGGCTGCGACTTGATCAGGATGAAGCAGCCAAAGTGATGGCTCGTGCCGACAATTGTAATGTGCTTTCCGACAAGGAAGTGAAGTGTTCGGCAAAGGAAATTGTCTGAGGCAAAATCCTTCTCGTTTCCCGATGGAGAGTAACGGCTCAATTTTCTTTTGACAGGGGAAGTTGTGTGACAGAGAATGGCACTTCAATATTTCATATTAATGGTATACTCTTTACATATAGGTTATGCCTTATACAATAACTAATGATTGTTCTTAAGTTTCTGGTTTTTATTTCTCTATTTATCTAACTTTTGAGAGCTTTACGTGTACTTCTATTTGCCCGGCAAATTCTTTTAATTCTTTATTTTGATTCTCATTTAGTTGGGGACAAGGATGAAGCCCTAAAGAGTTTGTTAAATTTCAAAAACTTGCATGATTTTTGTTTCAAGGAATACGAAAGATTGTTGGACACCGCATTATCAGATGATAAGGTCATAAGGCTCCTATCACAGTGTTCAATATAAAAAGTTAAAAACATTATTTTACTGTTTTTTTTTTTTTTTTCGATAGTTTAAGATTTTAAAGAATAATAATTGTGTTACATATTTAACCAATTTGCATAAAAAATCCACTAATTTTGTGCTTTTGCAAAAGTGGGCCACATTTTTTGTTTTTGCAGATTCGGTCCGATTTTTCAGCAAACTGATTAAAATACCTTTGTACCTTTTTCTCTCTCCTCTTTTTTTTCGCTCGTTTTTTTTCTTTCTCTTCCCAGAGAGTGGCGGAGTCGGAAACGCCACCCTCCTGGCCCGACAACGAGCCCGCCTCCCTCGCCTCGCCCTCTCCCCCAACCTCTTCTCCTACCGTGCCCTTGCCCAGGCCCTCTGCCGCCGCGACCAGGCCCGTTCTGCCGCCTCCCTGCTCGACGACATGCTCCACCGCGGCCTCCTTCCTCCTTCTCCTTCTCCATCGGCGCGCCAACGCAACGGAGGGATGCGGACTCGGCCCAGAGCCAGTCGGAGTCGCGGGAGAGGAGCGCGGAGAGATGGGCGGCGCCGCTAAGCTGCACAGCAAGCTCACGGTTCTCAGCACGAAGGCGCGCGAAGCGGCTCCAAAGCTCCTCGAGATGGAAGAAGGAGGAAGAAAAAAAAAAAGAGAATAAACCGAGGGAAAGAAGGAGGAAGAAAAAAAAAGAGAAAAAACCGAGGGAAAGAATGAGGAAGAAAAAGAAAATAAAAAATGGTGTAAATTTCACCAAAATAGTGCAATGTTCGTCTAAAAAGTGTAATTTTGTCATCCCAAATGGTGTAAATTTTACCCAAATAGTGCAACGTTCGCCTAAAGAGTGCAACTCTCGTCCAAAAGAGTGTAAATTTTATCTCAAATAGTATAAATTTTATATAAAACAGTGTAATTTTTTTTAAAATTGCACTCTTTGAGACAGAACTGTACTGTTTGGGTGAAATTTACACCATTTCTCTTTTTTTTTTCTTCCTCTTCCTCCTCCTTCTTCAATGCTGACCCTGTACAAGAATGCCAACCATGGCTCGTCCCATCCCACCACCCCTGTCGCAGCATCACTCCCCCACCTACTCGGCCTCAAAATCTATGCTTGCTAAAGAGCTGCCATAGGAAGCGGCGGAGGAAAAATGGTGCTCGCCGTGGTGCTCTTCATGTTAGGGAGCGTCAAGGTGAGCGCGCCGGGGAGGGCGGCGCCAGAGAAGGAGGAGGGAGCTGGCGGTGGGTTTGGCCATGGCGTGGGTGGCGGAATTGGTGGCAGGATTCGGTCAGCGGGGAGGCTGCGGTGGAGCATGTCGTCGAGCAAGGAGGCGGCGAAGCGAGCCTGGCCGCGGCGGCAGAGGGCCTGGGTGAGGGCGCGGTAGGAGGAGGGGCCGGGGAAGAGGCCGAGGCGAGGGAGGGGGGCTCGTCGCCGGAGCGGGCGAGGGCAACGTCGCCGGGGCAGGGAGGGTGGCGTTTCCGCCTCCGCCGCTCTCTGGGAAGAGAAAGAAAAAAAGAACGAGAGAAAAAGGTATAAGAATATTTTGGTCAGTTTGCTAAAAATCAGACCGAATCTACAAAAACGAAAATTGTGGCCCACTTTTGCAAAAGTCCAAAATTAGTGGATTCTTTATGCAAATTGGCCCACATATTTTAATAGAGGTATGCTTCAATACACCATAAATATTAAAATTTAATTTTTAATTAATAAAGGATATAGTTGAATTTTACATAAAGTAACTTCTTGAATAGGTTACCAATTTAAATTAGTTAATATGGCAACATTAGAAAAAAAATTAATAGTATATACCAAATTTGCTAGTGTCCTATAAATATTAAATATCTTATTTACTTTTGTTACTTACCAAATTAGATAATACCTAATTTGTTAAGTATCTAACTCAAAAAAATATTGAATTTAAATTTAATTTGTGAAGTTGGTATTATAATGTAAAATTTTAATTTTGAAATTTATATTAAACATTTAAATGTTGAATCTAAATTGTACTTTTAATCTTAAAGCCAAATTTTAATTTTTGATTTAAATTGAAAAATTCAAATTGAAAATTTTATTTTAAATTTCTATTTTATATTTAAAAATTTTGAATTTGATTTATAATTAACTTTTTTATGTTGTTTTGAATTTAGATTTATAGTTTGGTTGTAATTTAAGTTCCAGCTATTGTTATAGGTATTTGAGAAGTTTATAGTATTCGTAGTTAGATAAAATCTATCTTGTGGGCCAAAATATTTTACAAAGACCAAAATACCTTTCAGATAGGTATCTAGTGGATGATACCTGTATCTCAATAGCAAATCACTTCTAGAGGTATGTTACAATTCAATCATCTATTAAGAAAAATAAATGTTCAAAATTTATATAGTATATTATTACTCATTTTAATATGGTATCCGACTAGAATATCTTGAGACATAGTAAAAAAAAGTGTCGTATATAAAATATCATTCTTCAATAGCAAAAGCTCTGTTAAAGTCATAGTTCAAAATTCTATCACTAAACAACTATGTTCTAACTTCTAAATTACAAAACAATTTATTATGGCTAATCCTAAAAGCAACTGCCTAATCATACCTTCAAAAATAGAAAAAACTGGGTAATCAGAAGCTTCTTATGCGGGACAAAAATTAATGCGGATCATATTGGTTCCCAAAAAATAAGTTTGAGCAGGTGCATCTCATCTACATGAAAAAATTTGTTCCAGCTTTTGAAGCCTTGATCTATTTTAAATGGCACTAAATTATTGTTTTACTTTAAACTGTATGGAGATCTCAACTTTATTATTATTTTTTCCTTACTAACACTCGCCTAATTTTTAATTATTTTAATTTGAATTTTTCTAGTTAGTTCAATAAAATAATTCTATAGCTTAACTAGTTATTAGTGGTTAATTAATCTTATTTTATTCACTATAAAGTACTTCAAATAATTATATTTAATAAAATTACTAATTAAATTAATAAAATTTTTAACTTATTCCAGTAAAACATTCCGTTCTAAAAACATAGAAGTGGAAAAAATATTTAACATACTCAAGAGAATAATTGTTATATTAATAATATAACTAACTTAATTTATTAAATTAATACAATTAAAAGAATAAAAAGCAAAATATATAAAATAAATATTAAAAAAATAATAAATAAAATTTTTAAGAAATATTGAATGAAAAAAGATATGTATCATTTTAAATTATAATTGTTTTCGATGTATTGTTATATTTTGGAAATGATGCATGCATAATGATATTATTCGATTAGAATTTTCTTTGTCATTCAAACTACTATTGTTTTCGGGAAAAAATTTTAAAATAATTGATATATTTCTTATAAATATTCTAAAAATTCATATAGTTTGTTATTAATTTCTGAAACCTAACCAAAAGGATTCTAAGGAATAAAATTGGCCTCTATCATCCAGAAAAAAGAAAAAGTTGCAGCTTTTAATCTGCAGCAGGAACTTTGACGCCACAATATCAAAGCCTTAAAATCTCCATCCCGATACCCCTTCACAGTTGATCTCAAAATTCATTAATTTTCAGTAAACTATTAATTACATCTCTATAAAAAAAATTTAAAAATATTTTCAACTAGTATCGTAGATAGATGCAAATGTACAAAGTCTAATCAGAAAAAAAAATAATTAAAAAAGGCTCAAAGCAGCTAAAAAATTTATATATATTAACAACTTGAATCATCAGTAATGACTATCCTTTCTCTCAGAACTACATATTTTGCGGCCTAAGAAAAAAAATTCTATAATTATTGTGAAAAAGTAATATATTCAAAGTAGTTGCACTAAAATCCTTATATTTACTATGACCACAATCTCAAAGAGACAAGCAACAGAAGGAAACAACATAGAATTTACTGCACTGATCTATGCAAAAAGAATATCTTTTAGAATTTTAGTGCAACTACTTTGAACAGAAGGAAACAACATAGAATTAAGTCTCCACTTAATTCAAGTAGACAAGCAACATTAAGGATATTACAGTTTGAAAGACATTCACGCTACCACTTTATGCATTTGAGAATTATCAAGAGAAACCGACAGTCCCTAGAGCAAGTAATAAAGGGCTTGGTGGTTGAAACCCAAGACCCAAGTTCGAATCCTAGTTGATTCACATTTCCAGCTAAATTTATTTCTAAATGAAATGAACGAAGTGGGTAGCATGCTACCTATCTCTCTCTCAAAAAAAAAAAAAAAAAAAAAAAGAATTATTAGGAGAAGCTGTCGATTTTACCTCGATATGCAAACTGTTTTCCAAACCAATTAGAGAGCATCTAACTATATAATTTTTAAGTGAAAATATGCCTTCATACTTGAGTCTAGATATAACCTATTTTCTTTCTATTTCATTCTATTAGGCTTCGTACAGTACTGCAAGGAGCCGCCTTAAATTCAGACAATTATAGTCTTCAAGCACCTCCTTGAAGATGGTAAAAACTCATAATCTTCCATGTTATTAATTACATTCCAAAAGCTCAACGTAGGAAAATATAGTCTCCACGGATGCCGTATTGAAGCATAAAATGACGAATAACAAACTACTGATAATTTATATATTCTACTTATTATCTTTAATCTTTTAGTAAATAAAAATAAAAAAATTAATTGATAATAGTTAATTGTTGAAGTCATTAAATGTAAACTTATACCCTAATTAACTAAAACAAATAATAAATATAAAAATTTGCAGAAAAGTCAATAGAAAAATATAAGTTGAAGAATTGGCTTATAACTAAGGGTCATTTTGCATTTTTACCCTTGTAAAATTCTAGAACAATTGCTATTGAAATTAGGTATTTACATATATATATATATATATATAGAATTAGGTACTATACTATCTATAGTACCGGAGCTCCAGTATTATAGTATAGTTTTCGATCTTAGGGCGTTCAAATCAACGATCCACACCGTTAAATATGATCTAGGGTATATGAAGTTCTTAGGAATAAAATTTTAGTTTTTTTCAATATCGTTTACTTAGTAAATAAATTATGTCAAAATAAACGGTGGAAATTCAATACCTTTAAATGTATTGAAGCATAGGATTTTAAATTCAGATCAAGAATGTTCACCTTAATCTATATAGTTTAAAGTATTTTCTATCAAAATTGAAGAAATTACATTCTTCTATATCGTTAAACTCAAACTCGTCATAATAGCCTTTGAAAATTGACAATTTGAAATGGTTTGATCATAAAGTAAACTATGTCAAAAAATATAAAATTTTATTTCTAAAATTTTAATATCTTAGATCAGTGTTTAACGGTGTGGATCGTTAATTTGAATGCCCGAAGATCGAAAACAATACTATAGTACGAAGCTCCGGTACTATAGATAGTATAATACGCTAGCTCTATATATATATTATATATATGAATTAGGCTGGAATATTACTAATAGTAAATGCTTTTTGCTATCAAGTTTTTAACTTTTGATGAAAAATTGTAGGTCAGGAGATATTAGTCGGTTAGAGTTGAGTGCGTCCCCCTAGGGTTGAGTGGTCCCCACTCGGTTATAGTATTTAATCCAATGGTTAGAAAATAATGAAAGAGTTGATCCAAAGGCTAAGAACTGGTAGCCAGCAATAGGATTTTGTACTAATAGTAGCCCAGTCCAACTATAATATATATATATATATATATATATATAATTCAAGACATGAACGTGGACAGAATTCACATACTTTAGAAATATATGCATAGACTTTTAGAATTCAAGTGCAAGATGTTCACTTAAAGCTATATAGTTTTAAAGTATTTTCTATTCTTAAAACTTGAGAGAAATTTAGCATTCTACTCTCTAGTATCGTTAAAACTACAAACTCCTCATAATAGGCCTTTGAAAGATTGAATTTTGAAATGGTGTGATCTAAAGAAACTATGATCGAAAAAATATAGTAATTCTTATTCTAAAAATTAAATATGTTAATCAGTTTAACGGTGTGGAGGAGTTAATTTGAATGGCCCGAAGATCAAAACAATACTATAGACCGAAGCTGCACGTACTATAGATGTATACAGATAGCCACTCTATATAATATATATTATATATATTGAATTAGGGCTGGAATGATTACTCTAAAAGCGAAACATGATCTCTTTTTTGGATAATCAAGTTTTTAACCTCTTTAGATGAAAAATTTTATGGGTCCAGGCATGACTTAGCCGCGCTTAGAAGATTGAGGGGTTTTAAGCTCCCCTCTAGGGGTTGAGTGGCCTTCCCACGTTTGGCCACGGGACATACCGGCTTATAGACTCATTATCCCCAATGGTTAGAAATAATGAAAATAGTTGATCAGTAGGCAGTGCCTAAAGACTGTACAGGCTAGATGTTTGAGTACTAATAGTACCAGTCCAACTCATATAATATATATATAATATATATAGTATATAGTTATATATATATATACTATATATATAATATATATATATACTTAGGTCTTCTGTGCTATAAGCACGGAGTCTCCGTGCCCTGCCGTTTTCACGATGAATAGAGTTTCCGAACGACGATCGACTTCGCTTAGACCTTGATCTAGTGTTATTTTGCAATTTTCTAGCGAAATACGATTACCTATAATTGCGCACCAAGTCATCTGGTGCTAATCAAAGTTTTTGACACAATTGGAAATTAAGAGAAAGTACGGTTAGCTGATTGGGCCCCAGGGTTGACCGCGCTGGTTGTAAATAGTATGTATCCTAAACAGATAAAAGGGAAAATGATCAAACCAAGCAGTAAGATTCTAACGGCATTGGAAAACGTACTCTGGTGCAGCGCAAGTACTTCGTGCTATTTTAATAACATAGTAGCATCGACTCTCTTCTTCTCGTCTCCTCTCTCACTCATTCGTCTCTCTCTCTTTACTTATTATTATATATAATATAAAATAATTAATGAGGCTACCTTATGGCGTAAATCAGAAAACACGGATGCGACTTTCCGTTCTTACCAGCTCGTTCGATGTTCGACGACTTCGAATCGTGCGATCGGACACCTGTGCGACCGGCCGCTCCGTTAAAGCTTGATCTAGAGTTGATATGTAGAAAATACAATTTTTATGATTTTACGATATCATTTGCCCTAGTGAATTTGAATCCTTTCCGATCATGTAGGTAAATGATATGCAAAAAGAATCCGTAAAAATATTTTCAGAAAATTAAAATGTTACCTAGATTAATATCTAATCGGACCGATCGTCTGATTCAGAAGTTCATAATCGAAAGACACCAAGAGCACGGAGGCCTCTGTGCTCCTAAGAACACAAGACCACTCATCAGTAAGCATTAGTTGATAGAAACCACGGATTACTTTTAACGAAGCACCACCCATTGATATGGTGCTATCTAATAGTTTTAACTGATATTTATAGAATTTATATTACTAAAGTAGAAGTAATAATTTTATTACTATATAATATATTAATCAATTATATTATCTAATATATTTAATATATATAATTGGGTTTTAGATTTTAAACTTATAAATTTCATATTTATACTTTAAATTAAAATATTAAATTTATATTTTTGTTCAAATTTAAAATTTAAAATTAAAAAAATAAATCATTTAAAAGAAAATTTAGTAAAAAAATATTATTGGTAAACAGTAAAAAAAAAAAGTTTGTGATATATGGCTAAGAGCAATTTTGGAATACACTATATTTTATTGTCTAAATTACTGAATTTTATAGACAGAACAAAATATAATAATACTATAAACACTGCAATCCAGCATTATATTACTGTATTGAACCAAACGCGTTAATACAGTATCAGTAGTAATCTCATTTAGAAATTTAAAAATTCAAAATATCTAAATATATCGAAATACGTTGTAATATTACATAACTCGAACCAAACAGGCTCTAATATTAATTAGTATACACTGATTATATTAATGGTGTTCGTTAGTCCTAGTGAAGTTCCAACGGACCGTTGAAATTTAGCAGCTTCCTAATTTATCTATAAAATTTGCTCACACCGCTGTTAAATATAACAGCTTCCATAATTATTACGGATTGTGCATGATTCGCATCATGAGCGAATCACGGCAACGGGGATAGGATATATATACATAATTAACTGCTCTCTTATCGGGCAAACCAAGTAATGCTACAATATAGTTCAACACAACATCCAAATTTATATTAAACTACATATAATAATCCACCAGCAAGTAAATTGTTAGTTTCACAACCGAAACTAAAACTATAGTTTACAAAACCACAAAATCCTACCAAACACCACTACCAATCAACGCTTCTTTCCGCGTCTGCTCTTTCTCTTGTTATTTTGTAACACATGGCTCCGTCCTTTCCTATGCGGCTTATGCTTAGAAGAAGATCTCTTCAGCGGATTCTTCTTTACACCCAAACTATGATTCTTCTCACTTTTGTTGCTCGGCTTAGGGATGACATGTTTAGGCCTCAGGTTTTCATCACCATCGCAGGAGATTTCGCTGGTCGTGACCGTGATTGTGGTACAACCATCTTCATAGGTCTTTGTTTCTTCAAAAATACCAACCAAAAGTTTTAGCAAATTCAATTAACAACAGATCCTTCAATAATAGTAAAATAGATAAAGGAACAAAACTATCATCATCATTTGCCGGCAGACTATGCTAATACTAACCTAAGGCTACAAATTCTATTAATTACAACTTACCTGAAACTGATGCTTTTATTTCGAGCTCGTCTTCCTCATGGTCATTATCAGTATTGTCGGGTTCTAACCCAGAAGTATTTGGATCTTCTGAAGAAAATACTCGTCCATATAACGCTAATTCCTTCTCTTCCTTCCTCTGAAAAAAAAAAAAAAAAATATATATATATATATATATATATGAGTAATACTTCAATACACCATCTAAATCTTATGTAAATCTTGACCATTTATTTTTTTACATAGATGGTTGAGATGTAATATGATTCTAGATGCGACTTACTATTTAGGCATAGGTATCATTTACCAGGTACCTATTTAAAGGGTATTTTGGCCATAGAAAAATATTTTGGTCTACAAAACCGGTTTGGTCTACAAAACCGGTTTTATCCAACTAAAAAATACTATAACCTTCTCAAATACCTACAATAATAGCTGGAATTCAAATTACAACTAAATTATAAATTTAAATGCAAAGCAACATAACAAACTTAATTATAAATCAAATTCAATTTTTAAATATAAAACACAAATTTAAAATAAAACTTTCAGTTCAAATTCAAAATTTTAATTTAAATCAAAAATTAAAATTTGGTTTTCAGATTAAAAGTACAATGTAGATTCAAAATTTAAAAGTTTAATATAAATTTTGAAATTAAAATTTTATATTACAATACCAACTTCAAAACTTAAATTTAAATTCAATATTTTTTTGAGTTTGATACTTAACAAATTGGGTATTATCTAATTTGGTAAGTAACAAAACTAAATAAAAGATGCTGACAAATTTAGTATATACTACTAATTTTTTTCCAATATTGTCATATTAACTAATTCAAATTGGTAACCTATTCAATAGGTTACTTTATGTAAAATTCAACTATACCCTTTACTAATTAAGAGTTTAATTTTAATACCTATAGTGTATTGAAGCATTGCTCTATATATATATATATATATATATATATATATATATATATATATATATATATATATATATATGTTGGTAACATTAGTGAATATACAAGGTTGGTTGGGCCAGAATGTTGGTATAGTTGCGAACAATAACATCACCCAAGTTATCATAACAAGAAGCTATCACTACTGCAACAAACTTATTGTTTCGATATTTCAGAAAAGATGTTCAAACAATATATAATGTTTATCTTATTCCAATTTTGACTAAGGTAAAATAAATTGAGGGCATGCTTGTGGAGACTTTTGTCCTTCGAAGGGAACTAGAATGGGTAATAGTTTATTTACATTACGAGTAATGCTACAATATAGAAAAGACTTTTGTCCTTCGAAGGGAACTATGGTACAAAATACAATATAGTACCCCTCACATAAGTGCTTCACCTAAATTTCATGACATGTTTGCTTCTCTCTGTACATAATCCAGTGGTCTGTAGAAGAGTTAAACAGCTCCCTAGTAGCACATCTACATAGAAATGTTATTCCTAGCTCTACACATTATGTTGTTAAACAGCTTTATAAGCGCTCAATAATATTAATATTATTTACATTACGAGCGACCACCTTGAACAAAATAAGTTTTGTCTGCTCCTCAGATGAATATATAGTAGATATAGCTCCTTAAGATACAAAGAGGCTAAATACATGTTGATTGGCAACAAACAACCCTAAACTAAGAGATACTGTGGTACAATTAATAAAATCTATTCTCCGACATTTATCAAAGTTTTGATTCTAAAAATCAATAGATAAATGCTTCCAAGTCTGAGAGGGACAGAGCATAAGGAAGACAAAGCACAGAGAAAGCTATTGAATAACAGAGAGTGACTTGAATGCTCACTTTCTAAGTTGCTAAACATATAAGTACATTTATTTTGTCTCAGTTGTTCTTTGAGCTTATTTCTCACCAAAGATGAATGGCAATTTCTATGTGAACTGTAAAAAGATTTCTCTATACTTAGACCCCTTTCATAGTGATTATCAATGATCAGACAGTGTATGAAACATCCAAGTAAAGAATATTGCATAACTGGAATACATCTCGAAGCAAACCTTTTTACGGGCCTCAATTCGCTTCAACCTTTCCTTTTCTTGCAGCTGCCTCTGAGCCTCTTTTCTTCTTTTTTTCTTCCGCTTGTGGAAGCCAGTAACAAAATCCCTAAAACATTAAATTCTTGTAAGATTAAGTAAAATAAAAACAACTTACTTTCCCGAGGAAAAATAATATGAATAACCACTCCATTAGTCACATGAGGAGAACATGTACCATTACTATTCATGAATGTAACCAATAATACCATCATCTATACAACTTTGAATGAGATCTGGAGCCCTAAAACCTGATACCATATCATGCAATTCACAGTATATTTTCGATTCCGTGTTACTTTTCATGACAATTTTACTCATCCATAAAATATATACCTATTTTATCATGTATTTGTTGTCCAAGTGCTTTTCTATGCTTTACTTGCCAATCCTACATCACTGTTACTTCTATACTTAGACTCCCAAATGCCCTAGAATTGAACTAACACATATCTTACTTAATCACGCCAATGTGCGGGATAATACTACAATCATCTATTACACAATCTGTTGCGTAACCCACTATAGCAAGCAATTGAGTAGAATACACTGCAATTTTAATGTGGTTTTTTTTTTTCTACCGAGTTTCATCGATCTACATAAAACGCCAAATTTCCACAAATTTCCACAAAATCGATCAAGATAGGGTTTTACATAAACCTAATTTGATAAGGGGGAAAAAACCGAATTAAGCAGCAAACAACAAAATATCTATTGTTTTAATCAAAATGATGGGAAAGGGAGGAAGGGAGAAGGTTACTTGAGCTCTTTGTCGTTGAAGGCGACGGAGAGGCCCCTGTTCTTGAGAGCACGCTTATTGATGTGGCGAGGCACCATCACCGTGGGCTTTTGCCCCACCATTACCACCTCTTCCTCCTCCTCCATCTCCACCTCCTCCTCTTCCTCCTGCATCGTCTTCCTCCTCCGCCGCCGCCGAGCTCTCCTCCTCCACGCAGAGAGCCGAATTTTTGCCCCTTTTTTTTGTGCCTTTTTTTTATTATTTTTGGCGTCCCGGCTCGATTTGGATTAGGGTTTGTATTCGGATCCTTTATCCTTATCCGAACCCTACCCAAAATGCAAAGTGGGTCGGCCCATGGGCCATATAAATACGGCCTACTAAGAAAAAGAGGCCCTGCTTTACTTTTTTAAAAATTTTAGGAAATACTGCGGTTTAAAATGTCATTTAAACTTTAAAAATATAAGATAAACTCAGGTGAAATTTGTAATATTTTGTTACATTACTAAAATGCCACCATATTTTACTATGACTATTTTTCTTTTTATGTAGCACCAGTACCAGCATCCAGTAGAGGTGTAGAGGTGCAAAGATCGAAATTCATTTCTTTTCTGTTGTTATGTTACGATTGATTCGTCTGTTTCATTTTTTTTCTGTCAAGTTCTTAATGGTTAGATTCATCAGAGAAATTAAGAACTGCACGAACGAAGAAGACTAAGGTAACATAGTCTTTTAAGTAAAATATGAAATAGTCTTGGATTGGTCCAAAAATACTTCTATAAATTTCAAAAAATTATAAAATTAAATATGAATATGCAAAGAAATATATTTTGTCACTCTTTATCCCACTTAACCAATTTTCTTTTTGTGAAGGTTTTTAGGATTAAAAAGGGAAAGTTTTAAACCATCGGAATGTAACACTGATAGAATAAATTAAGGATTCAGTTTCTCAAGTATGTTGTGCCAGTAATGATAGAAAGCAAGTGCTTTGTAACATGACCACATGTGCTGGATTGGGAAAACAAACACTATTACACTAGCTTGTGATGATTCCTAAAGTTAATGCTGTAGTACAATTAGCCACCAGTTGGGCCTAAACACAGCTAAAAAGTTGGTCAATTAGGCTAATTGAGAATTTTTCTTTAATCATCACGCCTTTACTTTCTTTTTTAGTGAGGGAAAGGTTTTATGTGCTTAATTGTACACAAAATTTATGTCCTTTTCCCCTTTTTGCTTCACTTTGATTCCCAGAGAATGATTTAAATATGTTTCATTTCTAAAGCAAAAGACTACTTTTTTACTTTAATTCTTTCAAATAAATTGCACGTGTGATCGATGAATTTTTAGAGACTTATTTCAACAGTTAAAATAACACAAAACCTGGACAATTCATTTCACATAGAAGTAAAAATAAGCAGTTAATCTCAGCATGGGGGATAAAAAAAGTACAGGATAAAACAGAGAAAATACACCATATCTCTCGATAGAAATATGATTTTGCTCTCTTATCCTGGCCCCCTTAAATTGTTCGATATTACACAAGGTCAAACCTAGCTTAAACTTCTTTTGTTTGGAATTATAGTAGAGTTTAAGCACTAACGTTTAAAACTATAGAAAAAAATAATAATAATGCACACAATTTATCAACAACTTTGTTGAAATAATTAACATCAACTTAAGAAAATCTCCTAAAGATTTGAATATATAACAATCTTCAACGCATCAAAAGAACAGTAATATTTATTCTACAAACTGTTCATTGGAGCATTACTTTGTCCCAAATGGAGCTAAAACATCAATGATAAGACACCATACCTATTCAATTGCAACAAGAATGAACAGGACAAATTAATAATATATATTACATGTAATTACCACAACACTGACATTTTTGTGTACATCATCTGAGAAATTTTATCTCACACAATTTGATGAAAACAATCACAATGACTTGTGAGTAAAACTATGTGTGTGAAGTATAACCAAACTCACAATGAATTCAACAAATCAACCAAATCTAAACCACATGATCAAATGCTTCCTCCAACTAAAAACTTGAGAGAAGCAGGAAGAACCCAAAACACACCAAAACCACCAAAAGCATCACCCCTTCTGTTCTACCTCAACACAATGCACTTCTCATCCTCTGCTTGTTTGCTCTTTCTCTCACTACAATCCTTTGCAATCCACCACACTCTCAAGCTCTTATCAATCCCCCCACTGTACAACATAAACCCCTCCCCAACCCTACTACTCTCCAAAGCTTGCACACACTTCACTGGCCCCTCATGCCCCCTCACCACTCCAACTCTGCAAACTCCACCACCTTTCTCTCTCCTCCACACCCCAATGCTCTTATCAGCTGATCCACTGCACACAAATTGATCCCCCATGGAGCACAAACACAGAATGGCCATGTCATGGGCTCTGCCGACGTCGCAAACCAGGCTCCAGGATCCATTTCTGCTGGGGTCTATCTCCCACCCGGCGAGCCGCCCGTCGGAGCCGCCTGCGTACACCGACCGGCCGTCGCCGCACGCGACCACCGCGTTCCACGACACGTCGTCGTAGGCCCCCAACAAGGCTTTCAGGTAGTGCGAGCTCTTCCCTTTGGCCCAGGCTTTGATCTTTCCGTCGGCCGATGCCGAGTAGATGAATCCGTTACCTGTCGAACATAAAAAATATTAAAACACCGTTCTCTCTGATCTGATCAGATCAGTTAAGTTTTTATTAAAAAAAAAGAAAAGAAAAGAAAAGAAATACCGGCTGCGAGGCCGTTGATGGCGTCGTCGTGAGCCCGAATCGACTCCAAGCACTTGTAATCGGATAATCTCCACACCTTGAGAGTCCTGTCCCATGAAGCGGAGTAGATAAAGCCGGCGTGGATGGCCAAGCAGGAGATGCTGTCGATGTGCTCGATCCAGAGCCTGCGGTGGTGGCGGCGCGCCTCGACGTAGTTGCTCTGCTTCAGGCAGCGGCCCAGGTAGTCCCTGGCGGTCGGCAGCGTGGCGGCGAGGCGGAGGGCGTTCTCGCGGCCGGGGCCGGCGCCGGCGCCGCCGCGGCGGGAGACCTTCCAGACCCTGATGCGGCCGTCCTGGTGCGCGGAGAACACGCGGGCGCCGGAGGCCGCGAGCGCCTTCACCGAGCCGGTGCCGCCGTGGCCGAACCTGGCGAACTGGCGGAGATCGGGCTGCTGCCACAGGACGATGTCGTCGCCGAGGGAGGCGCTGAGGACGAACTCGCCGCAGAGGGCGACGCAGGAGACGGAGCCGGCGTGCCCCGAGAGCACCGCTAATTGCTTGTAGGAGCACCTACTGCTGTTTCTGCATTTGCTGCTGCTGCTGCTGCTGCTGCAGGAAGTGATTGTAGGTTGGGTGCGTCGGCGGATCGGGGCCGATTCTAGGGGGCCGATATCGGCGGCTCTGAGTAGGCCATTGTAGAGAGAGAGAGAGAGATTGGGGAGGAGAAAAGGGTGTTCCAAAAAACAGGGGAATTATAAGTGTTTGTTGTTTGTTGCCTGTGTCTCTGTGCATTGTGTGTTCGGTGAGGGATCTGGATTTTAAATAGGTAAGGGGGGTGGCGGTCCAACGGCTACTTTGGAAACAAGGGAGCCTTTGAGATGGACCCCACATCAGTAGAAATAGTTTGCCTCAGAGCCCGGACTTATTAATTTTTTTTTTTTTTTTTGAGAGATAGGTAGCACGCTACCCGCTTCGTTTATTTCATTTAGAAATAAACTTAGCTGAAAATATGAATCAACTAGGATTCGAACTTAGGTCTCGGATACCAATCACCAAGCCCTTTGCCACTTGCTCTAGGGACGGTCGGTGATTTACAATTTCTCAAAAGTTTTATAGTTTATGTCTCAAAACGAGAAATATTTTGAAATATACTACATGATGCACAACGCATAACTCACAAAAATAATTTAAAATACTCCAATTAGAATGGGTCCATGAGATAGTTTCAGTAAACTTTTCCAAACCTTTGTGAGTGGAGAGTAAGTGCTCAACTTTCAAACCTCCCTTTAAAAAAAAAAAAAAAAAAAAGTTACACTTTTCATCATGTTTCTTCACGTGGTTTAACTAGGAAATTCCTACACCTTATTAACAAATTATTTTTCCTAGAAGGTGGTAGTGGAGCGGCACTGTTCTATTGGATAATTATGTGTTAAAAGTGGTCACATTGACCGGCCGTCTCTAGAGCAAGTGGCAAAAGGCTTGATGGTTGATACCCGAGGTCCAAGTTCGAATCCTAGTTTATTCACATTTCTAGCTAAGTTTATTTCTAAATAAAATAAACGAAATGGATAGTGTGCTATCTATCTCTCTCTCAAAAAAAAAAAAAAAGTGGTCACATTGGATGTGTAAAGTATTCAAGGGGTAATGATAAAACATCTGCTAATCAATCTAGCCGTTATTAAGGCTATTTCATCGATGTATGCTCTAACACTAAACTCTGTATTTTTTGGATTTTTAAGTTCAACTGCACGTTGTACATGGTAGTTGTAATTACATGAAAATATAAATTCGGTGTTTGATTTAATATATCCAACTCTAACTGCTGCAGTAGGAACTGCAGGAAGAGGTCCAACTACAGTAGTTGGAACTACGTCCAAATTGACCGCAATTCCAATTGTAATTGTTGGAGAGAATAATTTTAAATAAAAGATAAGCTTGCTTCCTTAATTAATTTTTAAATAAAAAAAAAAATTACATTAAGGGTGCGTTTGGTTCGCGCTATCTTTTAAAGATTCCTAGTAATCCAATGGGAATAAAAAAATATAACGGTGTTTTGCTAAACGCGCTAAGTAATCTAGTTGGTAATATTGGATTCACTTGGGAATAAGATTCACCCCAAAGTGCTAATCTCATTCCCTTGAGGGAGGGTGGGTATCCTCATATTAATGGATTGGGGTAATCATAATATGTCTAATCTCTTTCTTTCTTCCTACCCGCCGGCTAATTGATATTATTTTTCTTTATACTCTAACCTTATATCTCTCTCTAAACTTATTTTTCTCTCTAAAATTCAACTTTTTTTCTCTCTCTAAACTAAGCTTTCTCTCTCTCTCTCTTTCTAAAATTTCAACTCTCT